>NC_063199.1:21424943-21522443 GCF_017589495.1 Alosa alosa
AATCGGATTTAAATACAAATGTCCATGCAAACGCGTGGCTATTGATTCCAATTCCAAAGACAGCTAGATGCTAGTCACACGTTACATATTGATTCTGGGACATTCAATCCTTTTTACTAACACAATGGTTATGAAGAAATGTGTATGTAACTGACTCATGCCAAACTATGTACACTACCAACCTATTTAGTTTCCAATACCCCAGTGTTGAGGAAGGACGATTTAGCCCTAGCTAACACTTACCATAATCTCTATGTAAAACGGTTAGCTTTGAGCTAGCTATCTAACAGTGGAACTTCAGTAGCCTACAACATAAGCTTAGCTATCTTACCTACTTGTAGGAAATATGTAAGTGATGGAATTAGAATGAATCCCATGAACAAACAGATAACTCTTACACCAACCTTATTTTTGTGCATTTTATTCATGTTTGTTCAACAATTTAGTAAAGTATAAATCCTTTTCCCTGCCCACTTCCATGCAGCTCCATAGGTTTCCATGATATCCACATAGCGTTATTGCCCTAAAAGGAGGTGGTGGGTGGGAATATTGAAATGTTTCGACTTGTGACCTCAAAGCCTTGCCGATTTTGACCAGCTCACCCTGGATGCTGAAGGCAGGATACATCCAGAAACCCTTATCTCACTCAAAACAGCATGGATGTTTTTCTTCCAAGTTGTATGCGTGTGGAAGCACCAGAGACACACAATAACAACACACCAAATCCCAGAAAAAGGTTTTTTTTTTAATAATATAGTCACTTTAACATACTCTGGTCTACAGTCACTTTACTTAAATAATTTTTTTACTTGAGAGAACATTATTTGTAAGGCAGGCCGGGAAATGGCTAAATATGGTTTGCTTAAATTATGATAAGCTCACATTGTCTCAAATCCAAGGAGGGAGAGGATGAGGGGTCTGTTGCTACTCCCACTCACTGGTGTGACAGTTTTCTGAAACTGAGGGCAATTTATTTCACAATGTTAAGATCTGCTTCTACTAAATCGGACATAGCTGATGTTGACATGATATGTATGATAGTAGATTTATTTTTATCGCGGGACCTGGGTCAACCCCTGGCGAAGTTGAGCGCAGTGCCAGCCCGAACCTTTTGGGGGGGCCTGAGCAGAATTTTGTTCAAATGTTGTGGGGGGACTAAGTTAGGCTGGCACCCAGGCTAGTTAAATGCAGGAAAACAGCAGCCCAAATTTTAGCAGGTGTGTAGTAGCTACTCAGTGGTACTGTCAGCATGTCGAACTTGCTGAAGAAGAGGAGCTGTGTTGCCTGTGGCTGTTGTTGGAAGAAGAGCAACGCCTGAAGAAGAGAAGAAGGTGGGATGTCCGCTTTAGCTGAACTGAAGGAAAGAGCTAGGGAAGGGCGTTCCACAATTATGTGGTAAGGTTTAAGTGAATTCTCAAAATGTGGTTGTTTGTTTCTTTGTTTACATGGTTCTGTCTGATGTTGGAATACAACATCTCATGTATTTTATATTTAGAACGACACCACGTTGGACACCACGCCGACCCTGATCCCTCGGCTGCAAGCTCCCTCCTGGCGACCGATGTAGAGCCACTGTCCACTGACACAGATTAAGCAGCTCCTGCGTCTTCATCCATATTTCAGCTCGCCAGCCACAACTATCCACCGAAGAAAAGCGGGGAACCACCGATGTCGGCAGTGCAAGCGGCTTTAACCAAACATCTCGAAGATCGATGCCAACTTGAATGAGGAGAAGTCATTTACAGACGACATTGGCATGACGGCTCACGCGGATGCGCTGGTGAAAAGGGGCAGTGCAAGGTAGCGGTGATGCTGTTGGTCCAAAAGTGGTTCGAGGAGTGCCAGGAGCCAGAAGAACAGTAGCCTAGTCATCCTTGGACTTTGTAGGACTTTAATTTTATACAAAGCATTTTTAACATTGCATAATTTATTAAAAGCGTGTTTATATTTCACATCTGTTGTCATGAGTCTGCGTGAAAGGAGAGAACACATAAGCTAGGTGCCTGTTCATAAAGAACATATAGGCCTATGGGATAATTATAAAGGAAAGGCGAATTTCCACCTGTAGAAAGCATATAATCGGATATAGGCAGGGGGTGAAAAGTAGTTTTTTATTTCTTGGTGGTACTATGATATAGAGTTATAATGCTTGGCGAAAAAATTTCACTTAGCCTAATTATTTATTTATTTGTTTATTTACTGTATTATAGTCTACTTATCAAGCATTCACTAGGGCTTCTTATCACTCTAGTATCACTCTTTAACCCACCTGCATCTGTTTTTGATTATGAATAAATTCAAAAACACTTAGTTTTCAACATTTATTTATTTAACCCTAGTTACTCTGCTCGGCTCCCACTTCCAATCAATTTTTTAGGCTACTGTATATCATGAAACACGTTTCTTTGAGTCATGCCTTTTTTTATTTGGGAGACTGCAACATATACTTCTGTCCGCTAAAACACTTCCATTATTGCTGGTAAAGATCTGGTTAACCCGTACACGCACTGTCTGTCTCCTGTCTCTCCAGCGAAAACACTGTAGGCTATTGAAACATCAACATATTTTTCTTTAGCCTGTATGTTTTTTTTATTTTGAGACTTTCCAAGAAACGTCCGTCTGCTAAAACACTTTGGATACCAGTGCACGTTAGGCGCAATTACTGTAGGCTACTGTACGCTATAGCTTGCTTTCGCTGTCTGTCCAGCTGCACGGGAGGTTTAGACACAATTCAGATACAGTTCAGAACGATATGAAATATATTTTGGGGAAACGTGTTGCTTCTGGTAATTTGACGTTAGCAGTTGTGTTGTCATGCTGAAAGTGCTATATTTTCAGAGACAGTATAGTTTTCTTTTCGCACGGGCGTACCCTCTCAAATATTTTAGTGGTACTCCGTGCCGCCAGTACCGACTTACTTTTCACCCCTGGATATAGGTTAGGCCTAATGCGTTATCATAATAATAAAAGGAACGAATTGTTACCTACTCTCGCTTGGTGCAGTCATTATCACCTATTCCTGAACAATGCTGAACTCAAATCTCAGAAACTCCCAAGTAGCCTAACACTTGTTGATCGAGGTGCATTCTTGCCTGTCCCGGATATAATCGTTATCATAATAATAACAAAAATGTGTCGCCCAAACTACCTCTGGCTCCAGGTGCAGTCATTATCACCTCATCAATCGCGCAGATGGTAGGCTATTATCATGATTGATCATGAAAACATTCTGACATAATGAAAATGTTCTAAACACAAACTTCTAGACTTTTATTGACACGCCATATTTACAGGGTTTTGTTGGGAGTGATGGGCACTGAAATCTGGGGGGGGGGGTTACTGAACGTCTTGGCCTTTATTATGTGCGTAACCGAGTAGCCTAAATTGAGTTATTTTTAAATTATGAAGGATTTACTTTTTATTAAATTCTTAGGCTGCCTCGAGTTGTGGCAATATATAGGTGCTTCAGCCTCTGTCAAGGTGGCAAGCGACTGAGCTTGAGGAGAGCGACGTGTTGAGACCCATGGTGTAGGAAAATGACTTTTCTTAGACAACAGTATTAATCTTACCAACAATATAAAACATTAAGAAGAGGTCTTATTTCACTGAGTTAAATCGAAACAATGTCTTCTAGTGCTCGGACTGATAGCCTAGCCCGACTGCAGGCAATTTCTTGTATTTGGGGACCGGTACTTATTTGTCGAATCGACCATGGCCCTGGCTATTATTATCCGATGCCGGTGTTACATGGCAACTGGCTCCCATGTTAACTGGCTCGTTGATGACGAGTCTTTGACAGATGTGGCGGCTTGCAGATTTGTCACTTTCTGATACACTAGAGACGCACACAAATATGCATGACATGTTTAAAAGTCAAAATTGTATGTAGTACTACATGCACTGGACAATGAATATGCCACCCAAAAAACAAACACCTAAATAGCATAAATTAACTTCACGTGGGTATCGAACAACGAATAAATTGATTGACCTGCTTACTTGGTATTCCAACGTCTATCCACTTGCGCCACGAACCAGCTGACAGCTCTCTCTGAAATTGACTTTAGTTGTATGATTAAAAAAAGTCAGCTAACGTTATTATAATTGTAACAAGTTAACATAGCTGTTCATGTTATCTGGCTACCATGTTATCATTCTACCGTTGCCCAAGCCATTTAGTAGGCCTTCAAAGTATCGTGGTTAAGTTTTACAAACGTTCCACTGAGGTTAGGCTGTGGCCACCCCTACCTGAAGTGGAGGATTTATGGTCGTCTCCTGCTCATCCCGACATTAGCTGTTATGGTTATTGATATTTACAAACTCGACTAGCCTGCCATCAGCTCGTTTTCACTAAGTTATAAAATACAAGATAGCCACACAACGTTTTTGTTCTAGTATTTTATTTCAAACATTAATTTCAAGGCACAATTATTTAGGCTACTTCAGTTACCTTGGTGCATAAGTCCCAGAGAGTAGGCCTACACGAGTGATATATAGGCCTATTAGCGTTCTTACGCGTTCAGCAGGGGCATAGCACAAGATCCTTGGCCCCTGTCAGTCCTGATGGGGCCCCATGTTCCTCAACACCCCCCCACCGGAAAAATAAATACCATAAATAACTAGAGAATGTAATTCCAGGGAATTACGAGTGCATGAAAATGCAAAAATGGATGCTGAATGAAATATTGTTGAATATTGTCTAAAATATAATCTAGGTAAAAAGATGGAGGTCAGATAGAGAAAAAAGCTGGCGGGGAGTCATAGTTGATGACAACTGACAGTTGGAATGGCCGAACCGTTAAATAGTTGAGTAGTTTAAATAGGCCTAGTTAAATTATTTTATAGCGAATTATTGTATTGAGGACTTATTTTGAAGTTGAGGACAGAGGAAACAGTTGGCGGGAGTTGTAGTTGATGACGACTGACAGTTGGAATGGCTGAACAGTTAAATAGTTGGATTGTTGCTAGGGTACTTGAAGTCGTTGCTAGGTTGTTGCTAGGGTGTCCATGGTGGCTAAGTATCTGAAATAAAGTTACTACAGTGGTTTGCTAGTATAATCATCTTGGTTGGTATGGAAACTGACATAGATGCTTAATTTCAATGGTTGCTAAATTGGTTGCTAGGTAGGTGGTGGTTTAATATAGTAGGCTAGAGGCATAGTTGATGATAACTGACAGTTGGAATAGTTGAACAGTTAAATAGTTGGATAGCTTAAATGGTTAAATTATTTAATAGGGAATTATTGTAGTGGAGACTTTTATTTTGAAACAATTGTGGGCAGAGGAAACGGTTGAACAGGATCTGTAGTCTTAAGAGAGCCAGATTGTATGCTTAAAGCCTGAGACAGACAGTTGCTGGAGGTGGCCGGAACCAGAGCCATGTAAAGGTAGAGTTGCGACTCTCCATTGACGCTAATGTTCCATTTTTTCCAACAATGGCAGCTAATGGAAGCCTCAAATAGTTCCCGGAAGTTAACAATTAATAATAGCAGCAGTGCAGTTACAGCAGTATAGACTGTTTGTAGCCAACATTTCAGACTCAGATTTACATTCCTTTGCCTCACCCGAATAATAATAATAATAACAGTAATAGTAGTAAAGTAATAGTAGGCTATCACAAGAGCCTAATTATAATAATAAACGATGTATCGACTATGCCTTTTCTGCTGCTCAGTCATATCAGTTCAACATCAAATAGACCTAAATTAAAAGAGGCTAAAAGCCCAATAAATGTGCCACACGTAATAGCCGAATATAAGATACTTGCCTATCCCATTTCAATTAGGCAGCACCACCACAAGCTGTCATTAAGTTTTTGCGTTTAGTAGGCAACTTGACATGACGTTTCTTGGGCATTTAGCTTCACCATCCGTCGTTGTAGCAGCTCATCTAGGCTATGGATTTAAGTGGCTTAAAGGCAGCAAAGTGGGATATAGTGCAACTGCTTCCCCGAAACAATTCCTCCATAACTGTGTATTTAATCGTTTGATATGTGGATAACTTTCAGTGGACTAAACAAAAGGTAAAGATGTTGTTATCACAAGGCTAGCTGGTTAAGTTATATGGCAGAAGCATATAGCCAACTTTGTTTGCAGCAGTGAAGCTGAGTTTGTTGTTAATATTGTTGGTAACTGTCAGGGAATTTAACCCCAACCATAACACGTAGTATGGCTTTGCCCACAAACTCTGGTACCAAGAGGAGAGCCTGCTAATGTAAGGAAGAATTCCTCACACCATCAGTCTCTGACTCTGCAGCCCAAAAGCTGTGTCTTTTATTGTACAGATGCACACAGAAAATAGAAAAAAAGGCATAGCGACTTCATTGTGACATACTCTTATCTCACCCACCCACACACACAGACAGGGCATACCTGTCAACACTCCCGTTTTTCGCGTTTCTCCCGTATTTCAAGGTCATCTCCCAGCACACTCCCGTTTTGTTATTTCTCCCGGAAAACTCCAGTAATTTGCATGGCCATCAAACTTCATTTTAAAATCGTTGATGCATTCAGGTTGACAGATTGTGTATGAAATACACCCTACACATACACGATCACTTAGTTTCAATTTCAACCGTTTTGTCATAGGCTAAAACCTGGCAACCCAAATAAGGAAGTGGGTGCAGCCTGAGTCTCGTCGTAAGGAAGCGGGCTAGATGAATGGCCTACTCCAGAACTAGCTGTTGTGAAATTGTTGGGAATTTAATTGATTAACACATCACATAAACTGTTATTGAGTGTTGTTGATACACTGAACTTGTTCCCTCGGAACCAAATCTGACAGCAAGCAGCTTTGGAGTTTTGGAAGTAGGCTGCAGGCAGGCAGCTGGTGGATACATAACTGGCATGCGTAAGGTAATGGTAAAGTAAAAGCAACGACCGAAATTCAGTGTTGAAACACGTGTATGAAACGTATTAAATATACAAACACAGCTCCGGTATAAACACTGACACCCCCCCCCCCCCCCGAAAAAAATCTCCCGTTTTTGGAAAGCTAGACATGAGATGGGTGCAGTTCCTGTCTGTCTGCACACTTAACTTGTACTCTCTGTTCTTAGAACTCAGCACAACAACATTTAACTTGAACTCTCTGTTCTTAGAATTCAGCACAACAATATTTCTGCTTACACAAATGATTATACAATGATAATAATAATTTCCTTACAGTAACGTAAACGTTTCTTCAGTTAGCAGCAGTAGCCTAGGCCTACTATTTTTTTTTGTGTTGCATTCATTTTCATTGGCAAAAGCTAGCCTAATATGCATGAGAACCTATATAGATTTGAGGGAGCTGCAGCTTAGCATCAGCACGGTCATATTAACACAGCAGGCACTAGCCCAGTGAAGGATAGTGTAAGCCAGGGGTGGGCAAACTGCGGCCCGCGGGCCGGATCCGGCCCGCCAAGCACTTTCATCCGGCCCGCCGAGCATTTCATTTGGTTATCAGGCTGCTCCCTATTTTTTTCCTGCGATAGAGACGACGTTGGTTAGCTTTACTGCAAACTGCATTTCACTCTCCTTAGAGAACATTATGTCAATGTCAAAACATCATGTTAAATAGAGATAACATCATGTTAAACTAAGTTAACTCTTAGTTATCTCCTTTGCAGCAGATCTAACGTGAACATTATGCGATATCCCATTTAATTGGGAACGCGTCTGCACTCACGAGAGGGAGAGAGAGCCGCAGGTTCCAGCTGGCTTGTCATTGTTGATAATTGATATCTCCTTCTTATAAGAAAGTTTTAAAAGGAAATCATGAAGGCAACAGTAGTTCCCACTACTGACCATTTAAAAACTGTGAGAGGGCCCAGCTGTAGGTACAGCACTAGCCATAGCCCGAAGCAGGCAGAAGATCATTGAAAATAAACGCGTGAATTAAAGCGACTGTCTTAAAGCGACAGTGCACAATTTATACATTTGTTAAACAGCATAAAATTAGCAGCATTTTTAAGCAATTCATATTTTAAAACAAATACGTTTCATACTGAATTATAGGCTGTAAAAAATGTATTTTTTTATGTGTGTGTCGTTGGGTTGTTGTTGTCGCGACCTGCCAGCCAGTTTTCAAAACCCAATGTGGCCCTTGAGCCAAAAAGTTTGCCCACCCCTGTACTATACTATACTATACTATACTATACTAGGCTACAGAACTGCATCTTCTCAGATGAAGCACTGTCATATTATCTTGGTCAATGATTGCCAATTAGATTATTTAGCGTAAACAAGTCGGTTGAAATCTTTAATCAGATTCATTTCAATCGGATTTAAATACAAATGTCCATGCAAACGTGGCTATTGATTCCAATTCCAAAGACAGCTAGATGCTAGTCACACGTTACATATTGATTCACAGGACATTCAATCCTTTTTACTAACACAATGGTTATGAAGAAATGTGTATGTAACTGACTCATGCCGAAACTATGTACACTACCAACCTATTTCGTTTCCAATACCCCAGTGTTGAGAGGACGAATTTAGCCCCTAGCTAACACTTACCATAATCTCTATGTAAAACGGTTAGCTTGCGAGCTAGCTATCTAACAGTGGAACTTCAGTAGCCTACAACATAAGCTTAGCTATCTTACCTACTTGTAGGAAATATGTAAGTGATGGAATTAGAATGAATCCCATGAACAAACAGATAACTCTTACACCAACCTTATTTTGTGCATTTTATTCATGTTTGTTCAACAATTTAGTAAGTATAAATCCTTTTCCCTGCCCACTTCCATGCAGCTCCATAGGTTTCCATGATATCCACATAACGTTATTGCCCTAAAAGGAGGTGGTGGGTGGGAATATTGAAATGTTTCGGCTTGTGACCTCGAAAGCCTTGCCGATTTTGACCAGCTCACCCTGGATGCTGAAGGCAGGATACATCCAGAAACCCTTATCTCACTCAAAACAGCATGGATGTTTTTCTTCCAAGTTTGTATGCGTGTGGAAGCACCAGAGACACACAATAACACACCAAATCCCAGAAAAAGGTTTTTTTTTTTCATAATATAGTCACTTTAACATACTCTGGTCTACAGTCACTTTACTTAAATAATTTTTACTTGAGAGAACATTATTTGTAAGGCAGGCCGGGAAATGGCTAAATATGGTTTGCTTAAATTATGATAAGCTCACATTGTCTCAAATCCAAGGAGGAGAGGATGAGGGGTCTGTTGCTACTCCACTCACTGGTGTGACAGTTTCTGAAACTGAGGGCAATTTATTTCACAATGTTAAGATCTGCTTCTACTAAATCGGACATAGCTGATGTTGACATGATATGTATGATAGTAGATTTATTTTTATGCGAGACCTGGGTCAACCCTGGCGAGTTGAGCGCAGTGCCGGCCCGAACCTTTTGGGGGGCCTGAGCAGAATTTTGTTCAAATGTTGTGGGCGGGACTAAGTTCGGCTGGCACCCAGGCTAGTTAAATGCAGGAAAACAGCAGCCCAAATTTTAGCAGGTGTGTAGTAGCTACTCAGTGGTACTGTCAGCATGTCGAACTATGAAGAAGAGGAGCTGTGTTGCCTGTGGCTGTTGTTGGAAGAAGAGCAACGCCTGAAGAAGAGAAGAAGGTGGGATGTGCGACGACTGAACGAAGGAAGAGCTAGGGAAGGAGCGTTCCACAATTATGTGGTAGGTTTAAGTGAATTCTCAAAAATGTGGTTGTTTGTTTCTTTGTTTACATGGTTCTGTCTGATGTTGGAATACAACATCTCATGTATTTTATATTTAGAACGACACCACGTTGGACACCACGCTCGACCCTGATCCCTCGGCTGCAAGCTCCCTCCTGGCGACCGATGTAGAGCCACTGTCCACTGACACAGATTCGCCAGCTCCTGCGTCTTCATCCATATTTCAGCTCGCAGCCACAACTATCCACCGAAAGAAAAGAAAGCGGGAACCACCGATGTCGGCAGTGCAAGCGGCTTTAACCAAACATCTCGAGAAGATCGATGCCAACTTGAATGAGGAGAAGTCATTTACAGACGACATTGGCATGACGCTCACGCGGATGCCGCTGGTGAAAAGGGGGCAGTGCAAGGTAGCGGTGATGCTGTTGGTCCAAAAGTGGTTCGAGGAGTGCCAGGAGCCAGAAGAACAGTAGCCTAGTCATCCTTGGACTTTGTAGGACTTTAATTTTATACAAAGCATTTTTATCATTGCATAATTTATTAAAAGCGTGTTTATATTTCACATCTGTTGTCATGAGTCTGCGTGAAAGGAGAGAACACATAAGCTAGGTGCCTGTTCATAAAGAACATATAGGCCTATGGGATAATTATAAAAGGAAAGGCGAATTTCCACCTGTAGAAAGCATATAATCGGATATAGGCAGGGGTGAAAGTAGTTTTTATTTCTTGGTGGTACTATGATATAGAGTTATAATGCGCGCCGAAAATTTCACTTAGCCTAATTATTTATTTATTTGTTTATTTACTGTATTATAGTCTACTTATCAAGCATTCACTAGGGCTTCTTATCACTCTAGTATCACTCTTTAACCCACCTGCATCTGTTTTTGATTATGAATAAATTCAAAAACACTTAGTTTCAACATTTATTTATTTAACCTAGTTACTCTGCTCGCTCCCACTTCCAATCAATTTTTTTAGGCTACTGTATATCATGAAACACGTTTCTTTGAGTCATGCCTTTTTATTTGGGAGACTGCAACATATACTTCTGTCCGCTAAAACACTTCCATTATTGCTGCGCAAGATCTGGTTAAGCCGTACACGCACTGTCTGTCTCCTGTCTCTCCAGCGAAACACTGTAGGCTATTGAAACATCAACATATTTTTCTTTAGCCTGTATGTTTTTTTTATTTTGGAGACTTTCCAAGAAACGTCCGTCTGCTAAAACACTTTGGATACCAGTGCACGTTGGCGCAATTACTGTAGGCTACTGTACGCGCGCTATAGCTTGCTCGCTGTCTGTCCAGCTGCACGGGAGGTTTAGACACAATTCAGATACAGTTCAGAACGATATGAAATATATTTTGGGGGAAACGTGTTGCTTCTGGTAATTTGACGTTAGCAGTTGTGTTGTCATGCTGAAAGTGCTATATTTTTCAGAGACAGTATAGTTTTCTTTCCGGTACGGCGTACCCTCTCCAAATATTTTAGTGGTACTCCGTACCGGCCAGTACCGGCTTACTTTCACCCCTGGATATAGGTTAGGCCTAATGCGTTATCATAATAATAAAAGGAACGTAATTGTTACCTACTCTCGCTTGGTGCAGTCATTATCACCTATTCCTGAACAATGCTGAACTCAAATCTCGAAACTCCCAAGTAGCCTAACACTTGTTGATCGAGGTGCATTCTTGCCTGTCCCGGATATAATGCGTTATCATAATAATAACAAAAGGAATGTCGCCCAAACTACCTCTGGCTCCAGGTGCAGTCATTATCACCTCATCAATCGCGCAGATGGTAGGCTATTATCATGATTGATCATGAAAACATTCTGACATAATGAAAATGTTCTAAACACAAACTTCTAGACTTTTTATTGACACGCCATATTTACAGGGTTTTGTTGGGAGTGATGGGCACTGAAATCTGGGGGGGGGGTTACTGAACGTGCGCGCTGCGCCTTATTGCGTAGCCAAGTAGCCTAAATTGAGTTATTTTTAAATTATGAAGGATTTACTTTTTTATTAAATTCTTAGGCTGCCTCGAGTTGTGGCAATATATAGGTGCTTCAGCCTCTGTCAAGGTGGCAAGCGACTGAGCTTGAGAGCGACGTGTTGAGACCCATGGTGTAGGAAAATGACTTTTCTTAGACAACAGTATTAATCTTACCAACAATATAAAACATTAAGAAGAGGTCTTATTTCACTGAGTTAAATCGAAACAATGTCTTCTAGTGCTCGGACTGATAGCCTAGCCCGACTGCAGGCAATTTCTTGTATTTGGGGACCGGTACTTATTTGTCCGAATCGACCATGGCCCTGGCTATTATTATCCGATGCCCGGTGTTACATGGCAACTGGCTCCCATGTTAACTGGCTGCGTTGATGACGAGTCTTTGACAGATGTGGCCGCTTGCAGATTTGTCACTTTCTGATACACTAGAGACGCACACAAATATGCATGACATGTTTAAAAGTCAAAATTGTATGTAGTACTACATGCACTGGACAATGAATATGCCACCCAAAAAACAAACACCTAAATAGCATAAATTAACTTCACGTGGGTATCGAACAACGAATAAATTGATTGACCTGCTTACTTGGTATTCCAACGTCTATCCACTTGCGCCACGAACCAGCTGACAGCTCTCTCTGAAATTGACTTTAGTTGTATGATTAAAAAAAGTCAGCTAACGTTATTATAATTGTAACAAGTTAACATAGCTGTTCATGTTATCTGGCTACCATGTTATCATTCTACCGTTGCCCAAGCCATTTAGTAGGCCTTCAAAGTATCGTGGTTAAGTTTTACAAACGTTCCACTGAGGTTAGGCTGTGGCCACCCCTACCTGAAGTGGAGGATTTATGGTCGTCTCCTGCTCATCCCGACATTAGCTGTTATGGTTATTGATATTTACAAACTCAACTAGCCATCAGCTCGTTTTCACTAACTTATAAAATACAAGATAGCCACACAACGTTTTTGTTCTGGTCTTTTATTTCGAACATTAATTTCAAGGCACAAATATATTTAGGCTACTTCAGTTACCTTGTGCATAAGTCCCAGAGAGTAGGCCTACACGAGGGATATATTGGCCTTGTTGCGTTCTTACGCGTTCAGTGTGGGCAGGGGCGTAGCACAATATCCTTGGCCCCTGTCAGTCCTGATCGGGCCTCCATACACATGAATCTGTAGGCCTAGATGTTAATAGAGTAATTAGAGAAGCCTGATCATTTGTCTACACACATTTCAAACCTCTGTTCCCAACATTCTCTAGCCTACTTTACTGGTTTAAGCTAAATTGTATTACAATATTTTAGTTGTATTCACCCAACGTTGGCTATAAAACAGCTTAAAATACCAGTTTAGTTTTCTAATCTCTACATGAACAAACTGCTTACTGTATAATAAAAGATAACCAAACAAGACTCGACTCCTTAGCCTAGTTCATATTTTATTTGCAGAATGAACAAGACAAAAGGAACAGATAGGCTTGAGTTGAGTAAGTTGAGTGGGGGGTCTGGGGTTACTCCCCCATAAAATTCTGAATTTGGTAGATATGATTTCCTGTATTCTGGTGTATTTTTGGGATGGTCAGCTGGAGAAGGGCAATACCCAAATTTGATTTGCAGCATGACAGATGAACTCCCATTGTGAGTGCACTCTACGGACCAGTGGCATCTTTAGTAGCATTAATTATTATTTTCCCTAGCAATCAGTACAAATAAGCATCAGTAAATAGAAACCTTTGCGGTCGTGGGGCCGGAGCGGTCAGGAAATAGAGGTTGTTAAAGAGTACAAGTATTTAAGTCAAGTCAAGTCAAGCCAAAGTTTACTATCCCACAGGGGGAAATTAAGTTGCAGCTAGGTATCAAGACACACTACCAACGACACAGCACACAAGATAATAAATGATGACAGTATTACAACACAGATAGACAATACCAGTACATTAAATAAAACACATTGCCAGATCACTACATGGAGAGGCCAGGATAAGCAACAGTCCAAAAAGTCCAAATGTGCAAAGAAGCAGCAGATTAAAAAGATGACTTCATTCAAATAAGTCATGGAGTGGAGACTGAATCGCCCCTATAACCTTGGCAGCAACACTGACAAGCCGACCCAGCTTATTTGGCTACGTATGGTTAAGGTTACCAAACCATACAATGATAGAGAAGGTAAGTACTGACTCAATAAAAGATTTATAAAATAATGTCATCACACTAAATTAATTCATTTTTCTTAGAAAGTAGAGACGCTGTTGGACCTTCTTATAGATGGCTTCTGAATTAGTCTGGAAACTCAATTTATTATCCAGCACCGTTCTGAGATATTTGTAGCTGTCAACTAGCTCCACCTCCAGACCCCTTATCTCAATAGGCTTGGGAGTAGGTGCAGACTTCCTAAAATCAATCACCATGTCCTTGGTTTTGGACACGTTCAGTTCAAGATAGGACTCCACACACCAAGAGACAAAGTCATTCACCACTGGTCCATGCTCTAGTTCCCCTCCCTTAAGCAGACTAATTATGACAGAGTCATTGGCAAACTTGATGATTTGTCTATTTTGAAACTGAGTTCTGCTGCTGTTAGTATATAGAGGGAGAGCAGGGTCCGAGCAGCTTCACAGAACATCTGACGGCAAATTTGAGGAAAAGTTGGTAAACCACCCCTCTTACCTAATTTGAGGGTGCTGATTCTGAATATTTTGTTTACCAAGCTCAATTCTGAGTTCTAAGCCGCATAATCAGCATTTTAACATAAAATAGTGATTTTTTTGCCTATTTTTCCCTAAATTTGGTTGATTTCAAAAGTAATCACTAAAACCAAATAAAAGTGTTCTCTAAATACATGTTTAAGCATTAAAGAAGCCATACTATAGTTTATTAATGTATTTAATGGGAACATGATTACAGTTAACATGTAATAAACTCGAAAATTCTAATCAAAACACAACCATATTTTTATTGCTAACATATAGTGAGTCACTCATGGTGTTTAATGCATTTCATTACAATAACAAGTTGCACAGATTTCCTGCATACTTCTTAAATGGGCTGCAGTCGGATGGGTGTCCTAAAGACATAACTAGATCTTGAGCATCTATTACCAGTGTTGAATGAGCAGTTTTTGCAGTGATCATTACTGGACATTCCACATTGCTAGACAGCACTTGAGTGAGGATGACTTCTTTCCACTTCACAAATAACCATTGCTATCTGCAATAGCTACAGTACAGGGACAATAATCAGTTCATAGCTGAGGATTTGTACTAGGTCCACTTCCCTTTCAGCATCATATGCAGTAATGATGCGCTGGAGAATGTTTCTTTTTGTTGCACTATAAAGGATATCTTGTCTAAATGTTTTGCAAATAATGCAATCTCCATAGCACTCTTCAGCACTTCTCAAACATGCACACTCTTCCATTTTTCTGCATGGCTGGAATTTGAATGATAGGAAAGAGCACCAGTGAGATGTTTTAACTAGGCAAGCACAGTCAAAAATACAGTGTAAATCCTCTGTGAAGACTGACAACTGTTCATAATAGTTAGTGACAAAATACTTTCTACAGAAAAATGAGCTGTCACCTACTATTCTATCAATTTATTATCAAGGAATCTATTTTGTTTCTAAACGTCATACTGAATTTTAGCTATTATTTCAATTTATATTTTAATTTTATCTTATTTTAATTTGCTACTTAAGGGTCATTGGGGTAATTCCTGTCCTGTCCTACAACATATCTGTAACATAAAGAGTATATTAATGCCTTATTTTTTGCAGTTCCTATGATATCTGATGGCAAAACAAAAAAGTATGTGAATTATGCTTATTATGCTAATTAGCAAGCTTAAAACTCAAAATTGAGCTTGGTAAACAAAATATTTAAATTCAGCACCCTCAAATTGTGTGAAATAGCCCATTTACCGACTTTTCCTCAAATTTGCCAACAGGACTTTTTCTGAACGTTTGTTATCTGCTCTCCCTCTAATATAGGATGAACAAGAGAGGAGAAAGCACACACCCTGAGGAGAACCAGTGGAAGAATTGGGCTTATCAGAGAGAACACCATTGACTCTAACACACTGTGACCTGTTTGTCATAAAATCTAAAATCCAGCCAATAATGTTGAGATCAAGTTTAAATTCATGAAGAAGTTTCTCAGCAAGGAGATGAGGCTGTATAGTATTAAAAGCAGAGGAAAAATCCATGAAAAGAAGTTTAGCATGGGACATGGGGCTCTCAAGGTGGTGGTACAAGCTGTTGAGCAATTTACATTGATTTGCATTGAACTCAATGAGCATCAAACCTATAGGCTAACTGAAAGACACACCATGCCAATCTCTAGGTATGGTAAAGGGTGTGTGATGATGTGGGGCAATTTTAATTCCAAAGGCCAAGGGAACTTTATCAGGATGCATAGTATCCTGGATCCATGAAATAAGTGGCATTTAAAATTAAAAAAATCTGCCTGCCTCTATGGGAATTTAACATAGGCGTCAAATACTTATTGCCCCTGTAATTTAAGGAAGAACATTTATTTATTTACGATACATTCACTAAGAAAATTGGTGTCCTTAAAGGTTGGATTTTTACTCATTAAAATCCAACCTTTAAGGACACCAATTTTCTTAGTGAATGTATCGTAAATAAAAAAAAATAAGGTGTTAAGATCAATTTCTAGCAGATGATTTTATATTCCTCTTTTTAGTCAACTTTAGCACGGATTGAAATATTTATTCTCCCCGCTGTAAACACTCTTTTGTAGATGCAGCCATTCCACTTCTTAATTCTATAAAGAATCATAGACAATAAAAGGGGGGGACAATAAAGTAACTTGAAATTGTATGATTTTGTTAAGTTGAGGGAGCAAGTGAGTAGAATGACAGTGTTCTTGTGGTGGACTTTGCTTATATGAGTTTAAACCTATTTTATACAGTCTATGGTTTAAACATGACGACGTGCAGAGGTCCTCATGGCTGTTGGGAGAACAGCGTGGAGAACCAGAACAGAACCCTGCAGTGGGCCAGCTAACCAGAGACCAGGCCAGCAACCAGACCAACAGCATTAACCCCCTTCAGCTGACCAGCGACCGGATGTGCAGTATCATCCTCTTCAGCTGACCAGCAACCAGACCCAGCAGCATCACCCCCTTCAGCTGACCAGCAACCGACCCAGCAGCATCACCCCCTTCAGCTGACCAGCAACCAGACCCAGCAGCATCACCCCCTTCAGCTGACCAGCAACCAGACCCAGCAGCATCACCCCCTTCAGCTGACCAGCAACCAGACCCAGCAGCATCACCCCTTCAGATGATCATTGAGAAACAGTGAGTTTTTTTAGCAGTTTGCAAACTGAGTGCATTACCACCACCATCTGCTGGACTTCTGTGTAATGGCAAGTGTAGCCTTTAGCCTTGTTCTGGCCGCCGGGTGAATAAGGCAAATTCCCCCAGGGAGGGATAACCTTGGGAGTGGGAGTGTTTTGTGTCCCGTGGTCCAGAGACTTTCCTGTGTAGTTTACACGTTCATCCTGAATAACTCCTGCCCTCTCTTCTGGCTGAATCCTCACAGTGCCGGGATTTTCTCCAGTTAACCTTGTACCTGTGCTGGGTGAGTGTAACACTGAAATGCAATTTGTACAGGTGCAGTTTGCACACACAGTCTTTAGAGCTTATTTTGGCACACCACTGAGCTCTAACATGTATTTAGAGTACGTACATATAATGTGTGTGTGCGTATGCTTAGTTTTGACATACCATTGTGATATCTAAGATGCATTTACATACACATAGCAATGTGTGTGTACTTTTGTCATGTTTGTTTGTGGTAGTTTTGACATACCATATTTGTATTCACACACAGGTAGGAATGTTTCAGTAGTCAGCATCTGACGTCCTCTAAGAGGATCTGTTGTATTACAGTGAACACAAACTCAGATGTGTTGGAATTAAGTGCTTTTAACAGAAAACAAACTTTTATTTTTATTTCAAGAAAAGTAATATCTTGTTTATGGGTTATTTAATTTGTAAGTGTTTACAGTACCCTCACCTTCAATACATGGGTTCTCACTGATGGTTCACTCTGTCCAATAAAAGTATATGATTGCAATTTCTTATTAAATTTTTTTATTTTATATTCTGAAAATCATACTCCATTTACTTAATTGGTTACTTAATTGATTGATTGATAATTGACTTGATTTAGTGTTCAGTAAACCATTTATGTTTTGATCTAGACATGTGTTTTGATTCTATGACCTGCTGAGTGATCTAATCATGACCCACTTTTAGTGTCTTAGCAGAGAGAAATGCAAATGGCATTTTCCACAGGAGTGTCACTACTCTGCTTTTCAAGAGTTCTGTCAGGTCCATTAAGTCAAGAACAACACAGGCAATAAATTCTTTAGGAAATTTTATTGAATATATTACAAATTAAATTTGGCGGTATGGCTCTGTTCAGAGGGGTCCCCAGATCTTTCATGAGCACCATGAAAGAGCAGTGAGCCTGGGGACAGCAGCAGCATTAGGGGGGACTCACACAGTTTAACACTGAGCGAGCTAAACTATTCCCCCATATGAACAGAGCAGGCAACTATGACATAAAGCCTATGCCATGTTATACACGACAGGGTGGAGCAGGGGAGGAGGTGGGTTGCATAAATGCAAGCAGCAAGCAGTTAGGAATAACTAAAGCAGCTTTAAATAAGGTGCCCTGTTTGGATGTAGCCATTTAGAAGCGAGGGGAGTGCGAAGGGAGTTGACAGCTGATCAGCTGACGCCCATAGCGGTTAGCAGCGCCTTGACTACTTGGCCTGCCAGAACTGACGCTGACGCTCAATTTCTGTCAGGACATTTGCACACAAGCAATGTGATTGGCTGATGCATGGCTGACGTATGTGTTGGCGCTTGAAAAGTTGATTTTTTCTCAACTTTTGCCACAAGCAGCGCAAGCAACACAACAGACCCACAATTCACTTTGACAATGCACGATGTTAGTGAATGAGGTCGGTGGTGGATATGGTCGGTGTTGCCTGATGCTCCTGATGCCGTTCCATTACACTGTTTAAAACATTGCTAAAAAATTAAAACATTAAAAAAATCTGTAACCCATAATATTTCTCTGTTGGAGGGTTGAAGTCTATCCTGGACAGTCCCGATTTAGGGTTAGCATAGCATGCCTGTATCACACAGTAACTGGTCTGTCCTCTTTTCTTTCAGATTGGTCAAGATGCATCACTTCACCTGGACAGTCTTGGTGCTGTCAGTCACTCTGTCTGTGAGCTCTGGAGGTAAAGTGCTGGTGTTCCCGTTAGATGGCAGCCACTGGGTGAACATGAAGGTCATCGTTGAGGAGCTGCACTCCCGAGGCCACAGCATTACTGTAGTGCGTGCCTCTGACAGCTGGTACATTAAAGAAGAGTCTCCCCATTACAAGGCCATCACCATTCCCACCCCTGGAGGCTTTGATGAGAAGTTCTTTGGCTCCTTTGTGATGAGACAGCTGAACATACGGAAAGAAGGAAAGTTCTTCTGGACTCGCTTGATGCTCGAGTTGGAAGTAGCGGAGAAGTTCACCGAGCTGCACCGGCAAATGTGTGAGATGATGGCGATGATGTTTCAAGACGAGGCTCTCATGAAATCACTCACTGATTCCAAGTTTGATGTTGTCCTGACTGATCCAGGCGTAGGAGGTGGAGTGTTTTTGGCTCGACGTCTTGGTCTTCCATTGGTGTTTAATGTGAGGTGGACAGTGCATGGAGAGGGACACTTTGCCATCGCTCCCACCCCTCTTTCGTATGTCCCTATACCAGGAGCTGAGTTGACAGACAAGATGACTTTCTCTCAGAGACTTCAGAACATGCTGACATACGCCTTTAATTTATATCAAATTTCAACAGTTGTTGCTCCTCACTACAACACTTTTTGCAAACGGTTCATTGGGCCTGACGTCGACTACTTCTCCTTGTTCCAGGATGCTGATATCTGGCTCATGAGGAATGACTTCACCTTTGAGTTCCCACGCCCAACCATGCCCAATGTGATCTACATGAGTGGGTTCCAATGCAAGCCAGCTAGACCACTTCCTGTTGACCTGGAAGAGTTTGTCAATAGCTCTGGGGAGCATGGGGTCATTATTATGACCCTGGGTACTCTTTTAGCTGAGCTCCCCAGTGATATTGCGGAGGAGATTGCGGCAGCTTTTGCTCAGCTTCCCCAAAAGGTCATCTGGAGATATACAGGGGCCAAGCCCTCGACTCTTGGCAACAACACCTTACTAGTGGACTGGCTGCCCCAAAATGACCTGCTGGGACACGCAAAGACTAAAGTGTTTGTAGCCCATGGGGGTACCAACGGTGTCCAAGAAGCAATCTACCATGGTGTCCCAATACTTGGCCTGCCCCTAGTGTTTGATCAGCCTGACAACCTGTCCAGAATGGTAGCAAGAGGTACGTCTAAGGTAGTGGACATTGCCACTCTAGACAGAGCAGTGTTTGTGGAGGCGCTAAAGGAAGTGCTCTATGAGCCGTCCTACAGGGAGAACATGCAGAGGCTCTCCAGGATCCACCATGACCAGCCCATGAAGCCTCTGGACCGTGCCATTTTCTGGATCGAGTTTGTGATGAGGAACGGAGGCGCCCCTCACCTGCGCACTCAGTCCTTCAGGATGTCCTGGATCGCCTATCATTCTATAGACGTCATTCTCACTCTGCTCATGGCTCTACTGCTCTTACTACTGATTATGTTCCTGGCAATCAAAAAATGCTGTTCACTTTTATTCAGAAAGAAAATCAAAAGTGAGTAACACTTTCTATTCTGGCAATGACATAATCTGAGTACCCAGAAGTGCGAAATGGCTGCCGATACAAACGTAATTGAAGCATGTTTTGAGTCGATTTTTGAAGAAATTGAAATTCGTAACAACAGTTGCTTTAAACCTCTGCAGAAGTTATGTCTCATTTGCCTAAGCAAAGGCTAACCAGAGATGCTTACAAAGGCAAACTAAACGCCATCGTTTTGGTTAGTTCGCTGTCAGCGGTATTTTCATGAAACCCCCAGTACATATGCATACTCACCTTTCCGTGATTGGTTATCGAAAAAAGCTTTGTTCGAAATCAGAGACATTCCCTCTGCCCTATTTTCCCCTGAATCCAGGCATATTCCTCTAGACTAGCAATGACACTTTATACTTGGGAAACACAAAATTACTGTAAGTAACTGTATAAGTTTGGCAAGCTAATGGAAAATTATTTGTAAATAATTGGCAGGTATTACAAAACCGTGTCATTAAAAATCACTTGCATGACACAATATCATGTATGCAGTAAATATTTCTTGTCTTAACCCCACAATTGGTAACACTGAATATTGTGTCGTCTACATATATTTTGATTGATTGATGATATACTTGAATGCTGTACTTAAATATGTTACTTGTACTTAAATATGCTCTACTTAAATACTTGTTTTACTCCACCACATTTGACATACAAGCATAAAGTACATGTTATCTTGTTTTGTATAGTTATATAGTCAGTGAAAATGGCAGCAGTGAAATGACTATATCACTATATTCACTGTAATTCTAAACATGGGGTATTAACTGAACATACACTACACCACACTTAAACTCACTGAGCTCTTCAGAACAACCCATTCTGATTTTCACAAAGGTTTGTGAATGCAAACTGTGTGACTATGTGCTTGATTTCATACACCTGTGGTAATGGATCTAGAGAGAATTCTGTAAGGGAAGCTGAATGGATTCATGAACTGGGCTGTCTCGCACCAATGATCTTATCACAGAGTTTGACTTGATGTGATTGATATGAGATGCATTGTATGCCTTTGACTTCTAGCCTTTATGCTATGATGCCAAATGTGATATTGATAAAAATGTGTTTTTCTATGTTGGAGTAATGTCTAGCCTACTAAGATGACACATTGTTAAAATTATACTGTAAGATTATATGAAATATAGAATTCACCTTTCTCTCCTCTCACATTACTTACTGTAAACTTGTTTGTTAATTAAAGCAACAACGTGCAGCGACTTGCTACTGTAAGATGTGTTTTTTATCTTCAATTTAATTTTGATAGCATTTGCCACCCAAGCAGTATGTCTTCTGTGCCCTGAACAGACCATCCTGCAGCACTGAAAGGAAAGCTGCCAACTGTATTGCTATATGAGTCGCCAAGTATCATGCTAGCAAGCTTATCAATGGCAAATGTGCTATTGTGATGTGCAAGGCTTTGTCTGCTTTTAACGTAAAACCCGTTACTGCAGACTTAAAAACAAAACATCATTTCCTTTCTCCTCACTGTGTCATTGTTTATTATTGCATGGATCAAACTGTAGATTTGTGAACTACTGAGGCCTCCTGGGTTGCACCAGTCAAATCAGTACTGGATATCATGCACTGCAGCATCTAATAGTAATCATTGCTAGACAAAATGCACATGTTATATTACGTGTCTGTTGCAACTGAGAAAGAGAACTGTGAATGACAATAAATATATCCTAACATGGTTTTAAAATTCTGGCCCTGGACCAACATTTGTAAAATGGTCCTGGACCAAATTCTCGATGATGGCCCTGGACCAACTTCCGTATGATGGCCCTGGACCAAATTCTGTATGATGGCCCTGGACTAACTTCTGTATGATGGCCCTGGACCAACTTCAGAATGAGGGCCCTATTTAAACTTCTTTATGATGGCCCACCCATGTGTCTGAGCGACATATTGTTCTCAAGGTATGATTTATCGCAGGAAATTGGGAAAACAAGCTGTCAATCAGGCACCCCAGCTTTGATTGACAGTAATTCGAGCCTACAACAAGCCTAGAAGATGAGACCCGGATATTCTTGTAGCCAAGGAGTATATGTTTCGATGGCATGTGATTTAACCATAAGAACCTACAAAACACTAGCCTGGGTGCCAGTCCGAACTTAGTCCCGCCCACAACATTTGAGGTCTGGAAGTTCGGTCTTGCTCCATTGTGGAGCAAGTATGCTCGCCCTAGATCGGGCGGACCAATCAAATCAGGCTTAACGATGATGGACATGTGAGCAACAGCGCCTGGTCTACCACGTCATCTGAGCACTAGGCTTATGTTTGAAACAAAAACGCTGTGGCTAGAAGGAGACATGCTTTTAAGACCCCATATGGAAAATGCATATTATTTAATGAGGTTTTATTACTGAAAACAATTATTCCAGAAAATTTTGGCCAAAGTTGAGATGTGAGAAAAACTTCTCACATCTCAAGGGAAAACAGCGCTGTTGCATTGTGACATGTCATTCCCTCGTTCGTTTGAAATCTCCGATTGACCACCTGTTCGAGGGATTTGAGGCAGCCTTTCCCAGCTATTTCCTCACTGTTTTCTCGGTTTTTGCTTCTTTTTCGCTGGCTCTGTCATGACGAATGTCTGAGAAACTCCATCGCTACCTTTTTCTAGCCGGTGCCTGGCGTGTATGTGTATTTGAATGCAGTAAAGCAATTCGTTACACTCGTTATACTTCCTGACACTGAGGCCGTCGGCCCGCCGGCCCACAGTTGCAAGGGTGGTTTTTCCACTCACAGGCGCTAGGGGGAAGCGAGACGGCCACCATTCAACCCGAAAAAAGTCATATAACCATTCCAATGACTCTGAAGCTGTTAAATGAAGGTAAATTAAGCTAAAAAACTTGCATATTAAGCTAAAAAACCTGCCTTTAACATGTGTGTTCAACAGAATTATTTTTAAAAACGGAGGGGATATAGGCTGTCAGTTTTTCCCTAATAGCCTACCCTATATGCATCTCTTAGATTTCGCTAATGAGTGTTGTAGGCTAGGAGTTATTGACGGCACTAACTTTTACAAAAAAACAGAAAATAATGTTAAGGCATTTGTTGAGAAGAAGGGTGGTTTGTGTGTTTTCTTCCTACACCTCACGGTAAGTTATTTCGTTACTCTGATTGGTTAGGTCTATCCAATTGAGTGCAGAGGCATTCCCCCCCTGTATCTGTTGAAACACGCCCCATAATTACGTCCCAATGGAGCCGTATCAGACTCATATTCTGACTAGAATTGAGTATGACTACGTCAGGCTAACAAAACACCCCTCAAAACTAACAATAAAAAAAAGACCTCAAAAGAACCTTTTGACCCAAAATGCATATCAACAAAAACTCTCACTACACAAGAACCCATTTGAGTAGCAGCATAATCTTGGTGTCAAATGAAAACTAACTCTCTGGCGAGTCTTTTTTGTATCTAGATTGTATGTCAGTGACAAGGAAGCAATACTTTGCGTGAATCTGTTACTGTGCCTAAAAGTTTTCTAAAAAGGACATTGAGCAAGACGCATGGGTATTCCCACACAAATATTTTACTCTATAGTGATCTACTTTGAGTTGCAGCTTCACAAGACCTGGTTTCAGGCCTCAATTGTGTTTCAAGGGTACCTGTGACCTAGAGGGTCCAAATGTGGGCCGTTCCAGAGATGTAGGGCCCTATCATGACAGTCTAAAACGCATTGGTCACTGGCAAATAGTTTAAACAAATTTCGGGGTTTGTCCAGTCCATATTGAGTGTGGTTTAGTTATGAAACGTTAAAACGTCCGGCGCATGGCACAAGAAGGTGGGCCTTATGTTTTTTAATCAGTCATGGGTGTGTTTTGGGCGTAACATCATTTAAACCAATGAGAATGGCATCTGTCATTTTCTTTAAAGGAGACCTTGGCAACTATTTCAACTTAATAACCCTGTTTAGAAATCATTTGGATGGTTAAATGACCTGTTCCGGTGAAAATGGTGACCTAGCGTCTCCAGGTGGAAAAGTTAGTTACTTTCACTATTGACTGACAAAGGATTACCATCGAAAACATAGACTGCAAAAAGCAACACTTACCCCAATAATGTTTGAATGACAGAATAAAAAACGTTTATCCTGCAGAGGAGTTGCTTACATCTCGTGACAGTGCGTCTTCAGCGTGCCTCTCCGTCATTACCAATTTGCAAATGTGAGATGTATTTTTCGTAATATCTTTTACGAAAGACAGAGTCATGTGTACAGTCAAACATGCAATAATTTATTGAAGACAACTACAGTACAAACAAAAAGACACAGATATGGACACAAAATATTGTGCCATTAAAGGGATGATAACCAACTGTTTTAACTCATTCCTCCTGCATAACTTGAACAGCTGACAGGTTTATGGGTCTCTTTGATGAACCTTCTTTCTCAGCTCACAAATGTTCTGTTGGATTAACTGGGAATTTACACCAGGACCGTTTTTGAAGAGTTTCTGTCTTTTGTCTGTCTTGTCTACTTATAGGGATGTACAGTATATGGGCTTGTAAAATAGTGTTTTGACTGACCAATGTTGCATGTACCTTCTATGTCCATATCAAAGAACAGGGTAAAATACTGTTCAAATTAATGGAGAGTACATTAGGTGAATCTGTGAGTAACACATGTAATAATGTCAAAACCCGGGTTAAGATAGGACAAGCAGTTAGAATATTTTTCTGGAATTTGGCCCCTGTGTGTGATATGCCCCTTCACCTAAAAACGCCCCTCAACATTACACCATATACAGATAAGTCATCTTTACAGGCCAGTTATTGCTATGATGTGCAAACAGTGTAGTGACAACTTACCACTGACAAAGACATAGAGTAACACCACATGTAAAACTTCAAATAAATGTATTTTTTTTTTTTTAAATCTTAAGCTGTCCCTTATGTGTATTCTTGCAGCAAAATGCTTAAGTAATAATGTGGTAAACCATGCAAAAAGTCTGCGTTTCTGTAGAATGACCCCTCAATCAAAGAGGGCAGATGAGCAGTTGCCCGGGCAACTTTAGCCCTGTCCTGTGCATGTCCCTGCCTTAGACTTTTGTAGGTGAGAAGGCATATCACATCCACGTCTTTAACAGTTGCCATTATTACATGGTGTTACAAGGTGGGTATTTCAGACATGTTGTATTTATCAACACAGTAAATTTAATTATATTCATATCTGAATACATCACAGCAGACGTGCAATGAGCACATACCAAAGGGCTATTTGTTAATAATAATAATAATCTCCTTGAAATGCTCTGCTATAATAATCTTAATGTGTGTGTACTTCAACTACAGCTGGATTTTGCCTTTGGACATGTTTACCCTGATTGCTAGAGCTCCTTTCAATACTGACTGAATGAATGACTGAATGTATCGCGATGTGTCGCGATTGTCTTATGTATGTATTGAGTGTCTGAGTAACCTAACTGACGCAACTGAGTTTGTTTTTGTTGTTTATGAATTTGTCTGTCTGTTTTCCTTTATGTTTGCCACTGGTAGGAGGCCATTTGTGTAGCGCTTCTGATACAGCGTTCAGCCCATTTGTATTCTTTTCTTTACATTTAATTTCACCGTACCAATGATGGAGGCCCATGCTGCTGATCATCAGTGTCTGCAACTCCGCTTTGAGAATATTGGTTTATGGAGTTACTGCATGGAGCTACAGTTTGTCTTGTGTTCATGACCCATCACTAGTGGAGGCCTTTTACAGCTGTTGATGTCTAGTGCCAGGGTCAGCATAAGGTCCCTGGCTAGTACTGTTTGTTGTGTTTGTTAACCTGGTTAGTTAGTTGCATGTGTGTGTGAACCCACCAAACCTGTGTCTCTTTCCTTTGTTCCAAAAAATGGAGCGTCGGCATAGGAGGCTGCGGGCTACGGCTCCCACAATGTTTTGCGCTGGGGATTCTGGGAGAACTTTGGGGTTGTTATTGTGTGTGTTTGTGCCTTTATTTATGTACGTGTTTTAGTGTAGCGTGAATCCCTTTTTAGTTCTACCTCTTGTGTGACCCTTTGTGTTCTTGACTTCCCTAGCGTGTGATATGTTCTGTGTCTGTGTTACCCGCTCCTGGCAATAAAGCTATGTTTTGGAATCAAGCCTTGCTCGAGTCATTACAATACTACACTGTTAATGTCAAACAAATGTGACTTCTTTGAATACCATGCCATCATTGTAACAGCTCCGGTCAAAATCTAAGTGATTGTCATTTACCCTCCACCGGGACAGTTGGGCGTTTTTCTGGATGAGCTGGACACCCTGCTCTCCTCCATCCCTGAGAATGACTGTCCCATGCTTGTCCTCAGTGACATGAACATCCACTTCAGTGTTTCCCATACATTTTGTGGCATTATTTGTGGCGGCCCACCACAATATCAACACTGACCACCACACAATGATTGTCCATGTTGTACTATTTAAATTGGATGGAATTCATTCATTAGAGCTATGTGCACCTTTGCACAGCCTCTCCTTGTCTCTCTGTCTCTCAACAAAGCTACCTGCATGTGTAAAGAAAACATTAACAATCCTGCGATTGTTGGCATAAAAGTCAACTGGCTAAATTGTGCCTAAATTTGCATCATAACCACACTGTGCTAATTTGTTAAAAACTGTTGCATTCTGCAAACCTACCACCACAAATAGAATTCAATTCTGTGGGAAACACTGCACTTACATAATCCAAAGTAGGTACAGTATGCTCTGGATTAGACTTGACTTGTTGCCAAAGGCACACCCACAGCCAGTGGGTGTCCAAACCTGTTCTTCATGGGCAAGTTCAGACAAATCACAACAAGGGTCCAATTTCAGCTTAATATTTGAAGTGGAGGGGACGGCGTCGATTTCTCCTGCACAACAGGGACTTCACTTCCCTGCAGCGCTAGGTGAACTGCTATCAGTTGTTTGCATAGTATGACGTATGACTGTCTTATTATATCAGGGGATCTAAACTTGCATGTGGATAATCCTGAAAACAATTATGCCAAGGAATTCATTGCACTAATCGATACTTTCTCCCTAACACAGCATGTACAGGGGCCAACACACTCCCTCGGCCATACCCTCGACCTTGTTATCACAAAGGGTCTCGATGTCTCTACAGCTGTTAAAGACCTGGCCTTATCTGATCATTTTTTTGCTGTTCTTTGATGTGTCTATGTCCCCACACACTCAAAACACAGCTATGATGGTAAAAGGAGAATCATAAATGATCAGACAAGTGCTCTCTTTGAGCAAGCACTTTCACTAAAGTCAAGTCAACTGTCAGACTCTGAAGACTTATTTGATCACTTTAATGCAAAAATGGCAAACATTATGGATGACATTGCTCCATTACAATTCAAGAAAGTTAAGGACAAACAGAAAGCACCATGGAGGCAAAATCCAGCAGTTAAACTTCTAAAAAGAGAGTGTAGGAAGACTGAAAGAAAATGGCGTAAATACAAACTTCAGATCCACTATGAAATCCATAAAGAGATGCTCCGCACATATAACTCTGAAATATGCAAAGCAAGACAGTCTTTCTTTTCTAACATTATCAATAGAAGTTCAAATAACACTCGTATTCTATTTTCAACTGTTGATAAGTTAACAAATCCCCCCTCACAATTAGCACCTGAACTTCTCTCAACTAATAAATGCAATGAGTTTTCATCTTTTTTTTAAAGGTAAAATTGACAAAATCAGACTCAACATATCTGCTCAATTACAAATTCAACAACCTGAACTTCCAGCAACAAACAGAGGGAAACTAAACTTGATGTCAGAGTTCAGGTTGATAGACTACTGAAAACACTTGAAAAACGGTACAGAATCTCAGCCCTTCCACATGTGTCTTAGACACTCTGCCTACCAATTTCTTCAAAACTGTTTTTCACCTCAGGGCGGCGGATGTCCTTCAAATTGTAAATGTATCATTGCTGTCTGGCACTTTTCCTAAGTCACTGAAAACAGCTGTTGTAAAGCCACTTCTCAAGAAGAATAACCTGGATGCCTCCATGCTAAACAATTACAGGCCCATATCCAATCTACCTTTTATTGGCAAAATTATTGAAAAAGTAGTCTTTAATCAATTAACCACCTTCCTAACATCAAATGGGTATTTTGATTACTTTCAGTCTGGTTTTCGGGCAAATCACAGCACTGAAACAGCTCTCATTAAAGTTTCCAATGACATACGCCTCAACACAGATTCAGGTAAAACATCAGTCCTAGTGCTACTGGACCTTAGTGCAGCATTTGACACTGTTGATCACAATATTTTACTACACAGACTAGAACACTGGGTTGGATTTACAGGCATAGTTATCAGCTGGCTAAAATCCTATCTACAAGAAAGGAGCTTCTTTGTTGCCATCGAAACTGTACCTCAACACCAACGTCCTTGACCTGTGGTGTTCCCCAGGGGTCGATCTTGGGGCCACTATTATTCAACCTCTATATGCTCCCACTTGGACAAATCATTCAAAATAATTTGATTTCATATCATAGCTATGCAGATGACACACAAATTTACTTAGCTCTATCACCAAACAACTATGGTCCTCTTGAATCTATGTGTCAGTGTATAGAACAAATCAACACCTGGATGTCTCAAAATTTTCTTCAGCTGAACAAAGAAAAACTGAAGTAATTATATTTGGTAAAAATGAGGAAAGACTTAGGGTTGCCACTCTCCTTGACACAAAAAGGGTTGAAGGCAAAGGATACTGTTAAAAACTTGGTGTATTAATTGACAGTGATCTAAATTTCAACAGCCACATGAAAGCGATAACTAAATCAGCTTTTACCACCTCAAAAATATTGTCAAACTCAGAGGGCTGATGTCAAAACATGACTTAGAAAAACTCATTCATGCATTTATCTCCAGCAGGGTTGATTACTGCAATGGACTGTTCACAGGCCTTCCTAAAAAAGACTATTAAACAGCTTCAGGTGATACAAAATGCAGCAGCTAGGACTCTAACAAAAACTAAAAGAACTGACCACATTACTCCAATTCTTAAGTCCTTGCACTGGCTTCCAGTAAGTCACAGAATTGACTTTAAAGCACTATTGCTTGTTTATAAATCAGTAAATGGAGCAGGACCTAAATACTTGTCAGACATGCTTCAGCAGTACACACCTTCTCGTCCTCTCAGGTCCCAGGTGAAAAACCTGCTAGTAAAACCTACAGTTAGAACTAAACATGGTGAAGCAGCTTTTAGCTGCTATGCGGCTCAACTGTGGAACCAACTTTCGGATGACATTAAAAGGCCCCAACTGTAGCCAGTTTTAAAATCTAGACTTAAGACCAAACTGTTCTCAGGCGGCTTTCTGCTAACTGTGCCGAAGTTACAAATTCTGAATCTGCCTCGATAATTATTCTACTTTGTCTTTTATTACTTTTTTTACTACTTTTGCCTTTGTTTTTGCTTACTAATTATTCTTTATTTTTAAATGATTTTACCTTGTGTTTTATGTTTTCTTTTTATTATGATCTTTACCTTTTAACTATTCTTTGACTATATTGCCCTTCTATGCTTTTATTTGTTATTATCGTTTGGTTTTGTTTATGTAAAGCACATTGAATGACCTCTGTGTATGAAATGTGCTATATAAATAAACTTGACTTGACTTGACTTGACTTGCAGCGCTCTGGGAGTGGATTATGAATGCAATTTCAAAAAACTATTCATGCCTCTGAAGACAAGCTTGTTGAGAGATGGTCCTTTCTCTGATTTTACTTTACAATTCCTGTAAGTTTTGCATGCTCAGCTGTTTTTTCTGATGTGCCCTGTAGGTGGCTTCTATCTGAATTACAATCTGTGACAAAATGTTGAGGTGGGAATAGTTCCCTCCAATATAAGACAGTGTTTCAGGTATTTGGTGCTGAGAAATTTCCAAAGTACCACTGTTGTTTCAGGCTGTTTCTTTAAAACTTTCAGACACACTACTGCTCTTAGTATTGCACCAATATGTACCAAATGACCAAAGAGCTTAATAAAATTACACTGAAAATAGCCTAGGCCTCAAAGGACTAACATATGTGATATTTTACAATGTGGTATTATTAATTGAAATACCTAATATAACTTCATAACAGTTCATGACATGGCGGTGATAACATCATCTGGCCAATCCTGTAACCCGCAGACTGTTGTTACAATTAGCAATATAGTTAGAGATATTGCAAGAAGGAAAACTAATGGCATAGTGTCCCTGTCCATCCATTAAATCCCTTTTAAGGTATGACTAAAATGTCTTGGTGCGCTCTATATGCACACGCATTACCTACAACCCTGGGGGCTAAGCCCCTCTGGCTTTCAATCCTAGTGACGCAAGGGCGCGGGAAGGTGGGTGCTGAGGGTGCTGCAGCACCCCTTGTACGGTGTTCATTTTAGGACATCCTCAGACTCAGGTGTCAGACTCAGAAAAACATTGGTCATCTTCAGACAAAACTGCCTCAGCATCAGAAAAACCAGACTCAGGTGTCAGACTCAGAAAAACATCTGTCATCTTCAGACAAAACTGCCTCAGCTTCAGAAAAACTTCTGTCATCTTCAGACAAAACTGCCTCAGCGTAAGAAAAACCTCTGTCATCCTCAGATAAAACTGCTTCAAACCAAACTGCCTCAGAAAAACATCTCTAAGGAATCTCAGAAAAAATGCTGTCAGAAAAAGTGGAGTCCAGCTTAATTTGACAGGCCACAGGCTAAATAAAAATCGCTAGTTGGATGCAAGGCAGAATATAGAAAGAAAGGGGCACCAAGGCCACAGTGGCCTGTGAACCTCCGATTTTCAAAGGGACGCAGCCAACGCAAGGGGCAACGACGTGGCTGCTTATAACACAGTTAAGGAATGATGTTAACAAACTAACTGGCTAGATCACCTTAGAAAGCTAACGTGCATATTAGCTAAAAAGCAGGCCATATACAAAACGAGAATAATACAAACACTAACACTACAGTTAAAGGTTTTTATTTAAACCAGCAACAATAATCTATATTAAATCTAGTAGCCTATAACCTTTATGGAAATATAGCTAAGCCCTCTCTACTGAAGTATGAAACAGCAAGTGATGTACACAGTGTGGAATGGTAGGGGAACGCTGCTGCTCCGATGTTTATATTATCCAACCAGCAAATCAGCACCCTCGAAATTCAGATGGGACGAATTAGAAAAGTGTGATTGGCAGATTCAATAGCTGTAAATTAAAATTGACCAATTAGGTGGGGCAGAAGAAATATTTGGGGGGGCATTGCCCCTCCCAACCCTATTCTAGATCCGGCCATGGCTAGTAATGCACTGTGACTTCCAGCACATTTCCTTGTGTCTCTGCAGCATCCACCTGTTCCCCTCACCTGGCCTATGTGTGTGTGTGTGTGTGTAACCCTCTCGCTTACTTCCCTACTGCCACCCCATTGCTACACCTCAATATCAGATAATTTGCTGACATGTTCAATTATTCATTTATTCCTTTATTAAATAAATATGCACATCAAATGTTGTTCATCCACAAGTACAACATATGGTAACCTGTGTTTAAATCACACACAGTTTTGCACATCATAGCAATAACTGTCCTGTAAAGATGACATATCTGTATATGATGTAATGTTGATGGGAGTTTTGTAGGTGAGAGGGCATATCACACCCACGTCAACAGTTGACATTATTACATGGTGTTACTCACCAGATGAAACTGCACTAAAGACCTCTGTAAACACATGACCTCATGACCTCTGTAATCACAGTAAATTTAATTATAATCATATCTGAATACATCACAGCAGAAGTGCAATGAGCGCATACCAAAGGGCTATATGTTAAAATAATCTCCTTGAAAGGCTCTGCTATAATAATCTATAATAAACGCGTGTGTACTTCAACTGGACTTGACCTTTGGACACGTTTACCCTGATTACTAGAGCTCAAAAGGCCCAGAGCTACTACACCGCTCTCTGCTCTCCCTTGACCCTCTGAGCAGGTATGTTTACATCATTGTTTGCCTTGTTATTTCATTATTGCTCTGTATTTCTTGGATTGTCCGTTTTCTCATCATAACTGAGTCCTGCTGTAATGTATTAGCATGGTGGTCTTATTTCAGTGACAGATAAAAAAGATTATTAACAGCATTAACAGTGAATTAACAATGACTATATACAGTATCAACAGTAAAGCATCAGAAATATCAAGTGGAAGACTGATTATTACTGATTATTAGTATCTATTATATGGTATTGCCTCCAGGCAACACAGCCTAAAATGAAACAACCATTTGATTGGATAATTCTTCAGCAGGGGTGGGAACTTCAGTCCTATTCAATGCAACTGCAAGAAAGAAGTCAGATGACTCACAGGCAGTCATTTTGCTTCCTCATTCAGGGACTGTGCGGGTGTCTTGCAACGCCACATTTTCCCTTTTGAGCAAGCTTTATTGATAAGTAAAGATGCATTATCAACAACATAACATGTCAATGTAGGTGTCATAGGAAATTACAAAAAAAACTGCATGTTGCCCTGAGGGTTGAAATATGGTTTTGGGTGGGTTTTTGAGTGCTCTGTTCTTATGCAGGGATGTTAACTAAGGTAGCCCCAGCAATCTTTCTACATTCATTAACTACCTTAGAGATGTTTTTTGTTCTTCAGAGTTAAAGACCCATAACAGCAAATAAAAGAAAAAGTAAGAACAGAATCAATACAAACATCAAAACAACAGTAAAACATCTTCATAAAAGTGCTGTCCACATTAAAATGTCTGAGTTTACGGTACATGCGTTGGTGAGCTTTACACAAATTGTCGACCTGATGCTCAAATGTTTATTTGTTGTCAATCACAGTCCCAAGATATTTATAATTCTGAACAGTTTCCACAGCCTGACCATTTATAAAATAGGGGGAAATTGCTTACTAGTCAGATGTAGGTCTCAGAGGGAAGTGGATGTTGTTGTATCGGTGTGTGCATCAGTACACATACATGGGTATTAGAGGCGGACAGAGTACACAGCTTTATTACTTGAGTAAAAGTACAGATACCCTTTGCTCAATTTTACTCAAGTACAAGTAAAAGTACAACAGTCAGATGTCTACTTAAAAGTAAAAGTACTCAAGTACTTGTTTTTAAAAGTACTTGAGTATCAAGAGTACAAGAGTAGCTTGGAGTATTTTCTAAATATTGCATTACTACTGCCACAGTGCTTACATTTATGTACAGAAACGTCCTACATGGAGTTATGAAAAATGTTAATGTTAATACCTTGGAGAATGTAAAAGGAATTGAAAGTAAAATCAAGTCATTTTCATCTTTTTACCATGTTGCCAGGAATGGGCAGTATTTCTAATACATATATTTAAAATACGTATTTCAAATACAAAATACTATTTTGTAATTGAAACACTTGAAGCGAAAAACTATCATTAACTTGTTCAGAAAATTGAAAAAAGTCTGGCGAGGTGGAGCCACAGGTTGGCACATTCCCCGATGGACCTGCTGCGTCTTCATCCATTGTTTAGATCCATGGTTTTAGTCTCTTATCTAAATCTGACCATGGACTTTGGCGGAAAGCTGAAGGTGATTGCTGATAGGCTGTCCCAATCAGTGGCTTCTGCACAATCCAATCACGTTTGAGAGGGAAACAACAAATTGAGGGTTTCGAGATTTTTTTTTTTTTTTTTTTTTTTTTAGAAGTAACTGGTGCGGTTATGGATAGAAATGTAGTGGAGTAAAGAGTACAATATTTGCCTCTCAAATGTACTTGAGTAAAGTCATGAGTACTCCCCAAAAATGATACTCGAGTAAAGTACAGATCCCTTAAAATTGTACTCAAGTACTGTACTCAAGTAAATACTCCGTTACGGCTCTGATGGGTATACATGGGTGTACGTGCACAAACTCATGGATGTGCGTGTTGCTTGTGTGTGTAGGTATACATGAGAAATTAATGTTTGAATAATTTGATTAGTTGATAAATTAATATTTGATTAATTTGATTAGTTTGATTTATGGAGCTTTTAACTAGTAACAGTGATTTTGATGATTTCATATGATAATTTGTATGTTTTAATCATTATAACTTTATATCTGTAAAATATTGATTATACATTCCACAATGGTACAATGTTTCCTGGGAGCAACAACAGAATTTAAAATTAGATTTTTGTTAAGTATGAGACTTGTAATGCATTGAAAACTAGATACATATTTTTGTTCTAGTGTAAAGTTATAAAGATAGGTGTTTTAAATGAATAAGTTAGCTTTAATTCTTAAAAATATGAATTATTTTACTATTAACTGTTGTGGTACAATGTTGCCTTTAGGGTAAAAAATGTATACAAATTATTATTATTATTGTTAAAGTGTAGCCTACTTTTTTAAACAGAAAAAACAATGGCAATATTTTTTTCCCACAAGGATATCATAATGCGTACCATAGAGGGGTAGATATATTTGCATTAAAATCTTGTTTACACCTGATTATGATCACATCACATCTGACAGAAACTGATGGTTTCTCTGAACCCTTCTTGTCCCTTTAGTGTCCTAAGTGCTGGATCAGGATGCTCAGCAACGTGCTGTTGGCTCTCTCAGTGCTGTCTGTTTGCCTCTCTGGGGCCAGAGGAGGTAAAGTGCTGGTGTTCCCAGTAGATGGCAGCCACTGGCTAAACATGAGGGTCATCATTGAGGAGCTGCACTCCCGAGGCCACAGCATTACTGTAGTGCGAGCCTCAAACAGCTGGCATATTAAGAAGGACTCACCCTACTATACTTCACACACCATTGAAATGGGTCCGTACCAAGACTATGTTGTGGATGAACTGGCATCTACACTTCTGCAGTTGCGGATGGAAGGCAGGTCCTTTTTTAATGACATGACCCTGGGAAACTCAGTAGTAGAAAGGTTCTCTGAAATGCATCGGGACATCTGTACAATGGTGGCTACAATATTTGAAGATGAGAATCTGATGCGGTCACTGCGGGATGCTAAATACGACTTGGTTCTCACAGATCCTGCTTTTGGAGGCGGGGTGTTCTTAGCACGCCGTCTCCAGCTGCCGATGGTGTTTAACGTGAGGTGGACAGTCCATGGAGAGGCCCATTTCGCCATCGCTCCCTCCCCGCTCTCCTACGTTCCTTTTCCAGGAGCTGAGCTGACGGACAAGATGACCTTCTCTAAGAGGGTTTCGAATATCATTGCATTCACTATCAGTCAGTCTATGCACAAAAAAATGACTGATGCTCACTATACAGCTCTCTGCAAACGGTTCTTTGGCCCTGATGTTGACTACTTCTCCTTGTTCCAGGATGCTGATATCTGGCTCATGAGGAATGACTTCACCTTTGAGTTCCCACGCCCAACCATGCCCAATGTGGTCTACATGGGCGGGTTCCAATGCAAGCCAGCTAGACCGCTTCCTGTTGACCTGGAAGAGTTTGTCCAAAGCTCTGGGGAGCATGGGGTCATCATTATGTCCCTTGGTACTTTGTTTGCCGAGCTCCCTAGTGTCATCACTGAAGAGATTGCTGCAGCTTTTGCTCAGCTTCCCCAAAAGGTCATCTGGAGATATACAGGGGCTAAGCCCTCGACTCTTGGCAATAACACCTTACTAGTGGACTGGATGCCCCAAAATGACCTGTTGGGACACGCAAAGACTAAAGTGTTTGTAGCCCATGGGGGTACCAATGGTATCCAAGAAGCAATCTACCATGGTGTCCCAATACTTGGCCTGCCCCTAGTGTTTGATCAGCCTGACAACCTGTCCAGAATGGTAGCAAGAGGAACGTCTAAGGTAGTGGACATTGCCACTCTAGACAGAGCAGTGTTTGTGGAGTCGCTAAAGGAAGTGCTCTATGAGCCGTCCTACAGGGAGAACATGCAGAGACTCTCCAGGATCCACCATGACCAGCCCATGAAGCCTCTGGACCGCGTCATTTTCTGGATCGAGTTTGTGATGAGGAACGGTGGCGCCCCTCACCTGCGCACTCAGTCCTTCAGGATGTCCTGGATCGCGTATCATTCTATAGACGTCATTCTGACTCTGCTCATGGCTCTACTGCTCTTACTACTGATTATGTTCCTGGCAATCAAAAAATGCTGTTCACTTTTATTCAGAAAGAAAGTCAAAAGTGAGTAATATGACATGTTGCAATTATATTAAAACGTAGCTATGGTAATTGCAAAATGTAATTGTTATTTGTTATTATTTAGAATAATTCATCATAATCATAATTGACAAGTGGATTTAGGATCATTTCCAGAAGGCTCCAGTCCAAAGTATTAAGTCATCCACTGACTCATTTTGATGAATTATTATTGTAGCATTGAGTGCCATTCCCTGCTACAATAAAAGCCTTTGTCATCTATTGAAAGATATTTAATTGCAATACAGAACTAATGAGCAATGTTGTAATAAGTAATGTGAGGTTTAAGAAGGCTAAAAGTAGCTGCTAACTGGAGAATTTAGGAGAAACTCCTAAAAATGTATATTTTATAATAAATATTTTTTTTTATTAAGAGTAATTCAAGAAGCATTGTAGCCCTAAAAGTAGCACCTAAGTCTGGGAGCTTAGAAAAAGTCGAGAGGAGCTTAGGAAAAGTCGAGAGGAGTCCTAACTTACTAAGACCTAGACTATTCACAAACAATCCTAAGCCGCTTTTTGTGGCATTTCACATCGCAATATTTGAAATGCGCATGTGGCTACAGGAGCTCTCGACCACGAGGGAATAATTGTGCATTGTAAATAAGGGGATGCAATAATGCCAACAACAACAACCAAAGTAAGGGGCTAAAGATTTTTTGTAAATACGACCCCAGAACTGCAACCAGTCTTTGAGTTACAGTTTGTGCCTATTGCTTACACTTTTAGTAGAATTTGGCTCATTATGTCAAAATTCTACACACAGCCAAATAAGACATGGCACTTGGAGATAAACAACTCACATCTATACCTAAATGAAACCCGGCAATCAAAACTCAACAATCCTTTCTAAAAATGTAATTATGTCAACAAAACCATACACACATGAACGTTTGAATTACTCTTTCAAATCAACAGCAAGCAACACAAAAGTAGAATTTCTGCAGTAATCAGCTACACTGTATTCCCCAACAGTGTTCTAAACTCAATAAAATTGCAGAGCTGTACTCAAAGCTGCCATTTGTTCAGGCACCACAAACGTTTTAAGTTCACTCAACTAGTTTCCCAGTTATTGATTATTTTGACAAGATTAGCTCTTAGTATATGAGTAGAACTGACCCCCAAACTAATTTCTTTCAAGAGTGGATTGAAATTACGTCTGACGTAATAAAGACGTGCAACTTCATTGGTTAGGTTCATATCAACATGGCAAATAACCTAATAACCTACACAAACCAACATAAACCAATAAAAAAAAAATCGGAAATCCCAATGAATGGTGAATGAACTAGTCTACGATCGATTGTGGCAGTTGTAAATTGATACACTTTGACATCGTAGGCCTACGACTAATTGTTTGCAAGGACTGCTGTGCACCGGGATGTAGACAGGCAAGCTGCAAGCAATCAGTGAGATGATCCATCAATCATCATCAGGCTGCAAGCCTTATAGCCTCTTCACAAAGGTAAGAACACGCCTTAATGTAGGTGTAGCCTACTTTGTTTATTTATTTGTGTACCGTCTTCCAGCAGGCAGACCTCAGCTAAAGTGTATGCTATGTAAGAGAGACCTTTTGCGGGCTAGCTGCATGTTTTAGCGAGTTAACTAAAGTTTGTTGTCTGAGCTGTCAGCCAGCCAGCTTGTTGTTGCACTACTTTAGTGGAAACTGGACAGACAAACAGTATGGTTTAGCATTACCAAAGATCCTTTATCAACCATTTCTGGTTCTGGTGTACTTTGGCCGCGCAGGTTAGACACCAAAGCAACGTTTCATAAGTTGGAAATCAAACACATGACACGCACAAACAGGCAGCGCACTTTTAAACATTTTATTAGTAGCCTACCTAGCTGCCATAAGCTATATGGTTCGCATTAGCTGCTAGATGTAATGCAAAGTAACACTGCAGGGTAATTCTTCAACTATGATACTTTTCTTGTCCTTATATTATAATAAATTACTACTTTTTTGTTTTTGGTGGTGGAAATGACATTGCCCTAAAAACACAGTTTATTTGCTTCATAGTAGGCCTACTAAAGAATCTAGTAGAAAAAAAAACATCATAATTACATAACATATGGCAGGGACACATTTTTTTGTTTTAAATCTTAATGCTTTTAAATCTTAAATTTGTCTATGTATGTCATTATGTCATCTCCACCACACTTTGTAATTTCCATCACAACACATATTTTAAGTTAAACATGTAAAAATAATACAACATGCATTTCTGGAAAATTAATACATTTAATATTTTGGCTGATATGTGTAATATTTCATAAAATACGTTTGGAACAGTAGATGTTATTTTTGCTTGAAAACACACGTTTTGTTGTGTTTTGGAAACGTGATTGGGCAGTCGTGGCCTACTGGTTAGGGCTTCGGACTTGTAACTGGAGGGTTGCTGGTTCGAACCCCAAACAGTAGGAATGGCTGAAGTGCCCTTCAGCAAGGCACCTAACCCCTCACTGCTCCCCGAGCGTGGCTGTAGCAGGCAGCTCACTGCATCGGGATTAGTGTGTGCTTCACCTCACCTCACTAATTCACGGATTAGTGTGTGCTTCACCTCACCTCACTAATTCACGGATTGGGATAAATGCAGAGACCAAATTTCCCTCACAGGATCAAAAGAGTATATATACTTATACTGGAAATGACAGTTAGACTTTTGAAATAAAATGTCAAAAATATATATTATTCATCATATATATATATATATATATATATATATATATATATATATATATATATATGAAATCTTTAGCCCCTATTAGGGCAAGTTTATAGAAAGAGTAGATAATTAAACCATGCAAAAAGATTTTTACTGAAAGATGTTACATTTTCTGAAAAATACATGGTCAAAGAGTACCATAGTTGAAGAATAACCCTGCAGCAATAGCATATGTCTTATATTAACGTCAATTCCAGTTTTGTTAACACAGATAGGAAGCCAAGTTGTAGCTCCGAACTTACTGACAACAGCCTAAGCATGATCAATGGCAACGTCTGACGATAGGCCTGCCTATACAGAGAGAGATGAAGAGACTGTAGGACTGACTTTTGTGCAAAAAAGTGAAATAATACTGTTTATAATATTTTTCCCCTCAGGACCAGATGGCTGTGTGACATGTTTTCAGTTCTGTGCAAGGAACCACCATCACACCATGGTAAGTGATAACTTACTTGTCCTCCATTTACTAGTGTCACAATGTAGCCAACGTGTAGCCTATATTATTATAAGTTATAGTGATATTTTGTAAGCATTTATTTACCAATGAGAATAGCCTAGCCTAATGTTATCCCTTTGCATCTCTCCACAGGGATACACAAAGGCTAGGGTTGAGTGATGTTTTTGTATCAAAGAAGGGATGACACCTTAGACTTATTTTATGTGGCATTTTCAAAATGTGTTGGCTATGCAGGTCATGGCTCAGTTACTTTGCCATTATTAGTTAAACCACAGTCAGTTTTCAAGGGTCAGCCCATTACCATGCATACTGTACACCACTCATGCATTTGCTCACGATTTCATAGAAAGACAGAGCAGGAGATTGCATATCAGGAGTGTGAAAGAGTTAATGTTGTATTTACATGTCACCTGTACTATAGTCTTATTTAATATATGCATAGTATTAATATTCTGCTGATTTGTCTTCCCATTACCCCACAATCCCTCTGTCTTTCTAGGAAGATGTCAATGTCAACAGCAGAAGGAAAATTACTCTGCAGGCCCTTCCCATCTTCCTGTAGGAAGATGGATTTTTTAAGACCTGGAATTTAAGTTTTTGATTAAATTGTGTCCTCTTTCACTCACAAATTGTGTCTTCTCTATGTATCTCTATTTCTATTCAGCCCCCTCTGATACTACCTTGCAGCCAAAAGACAACAACCACAACCATCTTCTAGCCACCAGAATAGCAATTAAATCATACTACAGTAATTCACCAAAAATGACATATTTGGTAATTTTACCTGAACTTTTCATTCACTGGTATTTCATATTATATTAAATACACATGTAGTGTTTTTCATTGACTACTCTACTCATTAACTAATTACTGTCATGTTCTTCAGGCAGAAGAAATTGACCTGCCAGACTTCTCGGATGCAGCTGTAGCTATTCTCACTGTCTCGGGTGATACAGACTCCCTTGTGAAGTTTGGTCCTGCTATCCATTCTATAGTTGACAGAGACGTTATTTTTCTATTTGGCTTAATTTGTGCACTTCATCTCGATTGTCCAAAGCAATTGTCCTACAAGTTCATTAAAAAAATTATAATGGGTTTGGAAGACCTGAAGCGGTTACCTCCTAGACTGCTGCTTAGCCTTAAAAATAAATGGCTGATGATGGATGAGTAAGCAGTCTGTTTTCCAAATCTCATGGTTGGTACTGCCAGCATTTTAATACTCAAGCAAGCAATGGAGCTTTTCGCTTTTATTTATGTTGGCCTATTATTTTGTTATTTGAGTATTATTACCTTTGTTGAAGTGGTAAAAGGTTGTTATTTCTTTGATTTTCTGTATTAACCGCATTGCTAGGGATGTTGTTATGTTAGAATTCTAATGGAATTCTTAAATAAATGGAATCTGCATTGAAATTGTCTTTTGAGTAGTTTTTTTATTTGAATCATACAAATAAAATATTTTTGATTTTGAGGTAAATAGTAAACCTAAACAGTCAAAAAATGTGTTTCAATAGAGTGAAGTCAACTTAAAAATATAAGAGACTGAAGTGACAATGTTAAGGTCTGAGAAACTGAATGAGTCTTGGTGATAACATGAATATATTATTAGGAGTGATAAAAACATCAACTCCATTTCCAGTGTCAATTTTGTTAGTTTTAACAATGGTTTCAAAATGATCAGGTTCATTGAACTTATCAATGATTTAAGTAGTGATTACTTAAAATGTTTGTTTGCCAAATTATTATGTTTCAGTTCATCAACTTCCTAAAAAAATGAGTGTGAATAACTTGTAGTTTAGAGTCGTAGTTTGTTTGTTGAAATTATTTGTTTTAATGTTGTTCATTTTCTCAAAGATTTGGAGTCTTAACAGCTTGTCTGACTAATGTAACAATAACTTAAAACATCTATTTCTCACATTATTCTTTTTAATTTTATCCTTGTCCTTAAAGATTTTGAGCATTAAAAAAAGTAATTTACTTAATTACTTAAAATATTTTTTAACATAGCTAAATATTTTGAGGTAATCAGTTTCATCAAATATTTTGAGTTCATTGAACCTGTTGGGGTTTACAGTGTAGGGGGGGTGGTCCTGCCTTCTTTTTTCAGATCTGGGCCCGTTTTCCCGAAAGCATCGTAAGCCTAAGAGCATCATAAAGTCCCTCTTACGAACGTCTTTAAGATTTGCCGACTGTTTCCCAAAACCATCATAGCTTAAGAGCGTTGTGAAAACACTCGTAGATCTACGAGTGGTCCAGAGTTCTCGTTACCGACTAAGAGCGTCTTAACAGGTACTTCTCACTGAGGTCACCAACAGGACATACAGGGGAATTACAACTTAGAATACATTATTCAACTTACGTTCCCATTCTTTATTGTACTTACTTGTGATGAATCAGATTTTAGTGTGCAAAATAGCATACTGTACATTTAATGGTCATAATAATGTGATTAAAAGCGGACAAAAATGCAATCAAGTTATGAAACGAGACGTTGCCAGAATAGTTTGCCATTATCTTTGTATAAGTGTAGGCTATCTTTTACAGTTTTTGCCCATTGCTTGAACACTTTTTGCACAACTTCGGCTCATTGTGTCAAAACTTTACACACAAGTGCACAAGACACAACACTGGGAAATAAACCATTTACATAGCCTAGAAATCTAGACGCGCCCCTAGCGGCTAGTCTAGCAACTCTCCGTTGGCTTGTGAGCTCCAGAAATCGAAACTCAATCAGGCCAATGAAGGCCAATAGAGTCGTTAGGTGGCAAACAGTGTGACACGAGTTAAGCTTTTATTAAGTTGGCAAACGTTTGAACTAGCCAACTAGCTCCGCTGGTGGGAAACGCACGGGACTCATAGCGCTGCCGCTGTCCTATTGCGTGCAGAGGGAATTTGAAAGACAACTGATTATCCCGCCCCTCGGACTGAGCACTGCGAACGGTGAGTGCCCAGACCCTACGTTTTAATGTGGGTCTGGCTCGTCAGGCTACCATTCACATCTATGTTGAATTGAAACTCTGCTATCAAAACCTAACAATCCTTTGTCAATATGTCACTCTGATGACAAAATGATACACACTTGCATGATATGAATACACTTTCAGATAAGCAGCAACACACTAGTGTACTTTATATAAAACACTGCAGTCTTTAATTTTCTTTTTTAATCTTCAATTCATCAGTTAGCATTCTGTGAAGCTCAATGCAACACTTACAGTTTTTGTTATGTTTTTTCCCCAACAAAGGTTTAGACAAAAAACAAAAATGAAAGTACTGAAATGTTACAAATGACACCAACTCAATACTGTACATCACAGTACTATACTTTACAGCACAGTACAATACAGTATTTTACAATTGTTTACACACGTTTTCAAAACTCTGTGTCTATTTTTCAAAACTCCACACACAAAACCCACAATTGCTCACACAAAATGCAAAATGCCTCAAATCTCCAGCAAAATGACACACAACATTAAAAATGTCAAAAACACATCTTTAAAGCAAACATTCGCCTCATATTACAAACACCTTTGTCATAATATGACATTTTGGATACATCATGTACACATTGTTGCTCAAAACCGTCGCTCTGCTGTCTTTCATAGGCTTAATGTATTTCCATACAAGAGTGAAAGTTTCGGTACAGAGAGAAGTTGAAATACACAGTATTATTGAAACCAAAAATAGTGATTTTTCGCAAATAATTTACTGTTGCAAATACAGTATTTTACAGCCAACAAGAACAAAGCAAAGCAAAATACACTGACCACTAAATGTACATGGAGTTCTGAAAAAGCTTTTTGTGTGTGTGTGTCTGTATGTGTGTGTGTGTTTGGTGTGTGTGTGTGGAGGGTTGTGTATGTGTATGTATTCATAGGTCTATAGAAAAATGTATTGAGCTAATGGTAACTTGGGGAGACAGAAAAATTTAGTAAAAAAGACAAGTTTTACTGTACATAAAGTCGACTTTTTGTAGAACATTCCTTTCAAAGTATCTGCATTGGTTCTGAACATTTCAACCGGAAATCCTCTAGGGCCAGATTGAAAGGGTCCATACCTACATATAGAGTATATCTATTCATAGGCCTATACTAAGGCAATGATTGGATGGTGTTCCGTAAAGTAATGAGTGTTTACACATGTGAAGAGAGAGAGTGAAGCACTGGTGATTTAGTGTGGTATTTTGATGGGTTGTGTTTGAAAAATAAAATCAAGTTACTTCCTGTTCGATTTTTGTGTGTTAAGTAGAAAATTGTGTGTGGTGTTTTGCAAAATGTGTTTTAGTCAATTGAAAACTGAGTTAAACACTGAGAATTAGGGTATGGTTTTGCAGATATGGTGTGGGGTTATGATGTTTGGAATACATGTTTAGAAAATTGTGTGACAAGCAAAGATTTAGTGTGTAAGCATTTGAAAAAAACTGTAAATGCAGTAATACAAAAAAATATACTACTGTAAAACAGGCCTAAATGTGGTGGACTCTCTGCCCAGCTTCCCTCATTGTCAGGCCATGATTTATCACATGATCCACCAAAGTTTCTCTAATATCATCTGAAGTAGGCCTATTGTTGAATTTCCCCTTGGGGATCAGTAAAGTATCTATCTATCTATCTATCTATCTATCTATCGATCTATTCTGTGCATAGCCTCTTCAACCACCTCCTACTCCTCATCCTCTATCTCTTGCTCTCCCTGCCTCCATGCTTGCAAAGTTCTCAAAATGGCTCAACTGAGGCCTATTTGTGGCTGGCTGATTGGTGTTCAGTTTTGTAAGTAAGTTTTTTCAAGTGTGTGTCTAAGTGTTTTCAATCACTCAATGTGTATTGTATTTTGAATACATGTGTTGTCCCAATGATACCAATGCAATTTCATTTATGAATAGTATGAAATAGTTTGTGGGCACAAGTGTGTTGCAGAAAGGTTGTCACACTTGCTAACTTGCAAATGAGGTCCTATGTCCAAAATCCTGAACCACCCCTTTAATCTCTGATAACAACGTAATGAACTATGAAACAGTCACTGTCAAAATCCACCGAGTTTCTGATCAGCAAGATCACCCTCAGACTGTTCTGTGCTCTCCAGACTGCCAATAAATCCTCTGGGTTGGAGGATGTAAAGATAGATAGAGATAGATAGATAGATACTTTATTGATCCCTAGGGTGTAATTGACATTTTTCAGCCGGTTATGCAACCAGTTGGACTAATTTAACATGACATTTTCTTTTTACATTTATTTTCTTTTTTACTTGGTATTATTTGTTAATTTGTTTTTTGTCTGTCTTATATGTCTTGGTGTCACGGGTACTTTGGCAACTGTTATGCCACTCCGTCTGGCATCTTTTGTCGTGTGTCATTTGTTTTTTTAAATTTAAATATTTGCGTCCAAACGGATCCATCTCAACATGACTCAACACGTTACTTCATACCCCAGGCCTATAGGTGGCACTGTTTCTTTACAGAAATTGACCAAAACTTGATGTTTCCAAACAGACAGAATAGGCTACGACGAAATGGCTAGTGCAAGGAAACCAGAATTGTTTGTGTGGACTGATGGTGAACTGTCAACTGTAGTCAACTGTAAAATTAATAAACTTCATTTTACGGTTTGTTAAGGGCAGAGGTGGGACCAAGTCACTGTTTGGCAAGTCACAAGTAAGTCCCAAGTCTTAGCAGTCAAGTCCAAGTCAAGTCCCAAGTAAATACAGAGAAGGGCAAGTCGAGTCCAAGTCCAAGTCACATCAAAGCCAAGTCGAGTCCAAGTCCAAGTCCCAATCTTTTTCAAGTCCTGAACAAGTCATCAGGTACTCTTCACTTAATAATGCCATTATTAGACTATCGATCATAATTTTAGCACTTCCATCTAATCCACAGTATTTTTTTTTATAAATACAGATTAAAATATGTTCAATGTTTCTGTCTTGTAATCTTTTACGACATATGCATGTGCATACCTGTGTAATATACACATGTGCATACCTGAGTAATCTGTACAAAACGGATAGCTACATGACACTCAGCACAGCTGCAAATATATATAATGTTTTTCCAAATTGCGCAGCCCACTGTAAGGATGAGTAATAATTTGACTGATGGTATCTCACTGCGCTAGGCCACAGATTTGCCTGCAAACAATTTATTAGGCTGTCTGCCAGTGGTGACTCATAAGGGAAGCCAAGGTCAACACTTTTATATTATTTAAAAGATAATAATGACAGTAATTGTGTTTTAAAGTATTAATTTCTTAAGAAATACTACACATTTGATGCTGTTCATCTAATTTGTAAATGGTGCACTGTCACTTTAAGCCCATTGTGCACTGTCCACACGTTCTCATAATGATCTTTTTTTACCAGCTCCGTTCAAATATAGCCTATGGCTAGTCCACAAACTCAAACATTGTTTGTGCCACATGTATAGCACAATATTAACAATGATAAGCATGATATTAAGTTGGCACAAACAGCTTTCATTCCTTTGGAAAGAGAAACATGTATGACATGATGCTTGCTTGACATTTTCTGTTTGCAATTAAAAGTGAATTATGAGCCTGGTAGCCAGTAGCCACCTAGCTACAGTAGCTGAGTGGAATGCGTTTCAATCGGCATATCATGTGCTTCATGTAAATAAATTATTGAATACTTCAAGACTCGCCAGTTCCATTACACAAGGCAAAGACAACTCTTCATAATATTCTTGTCCACTTTCCAAATCACAGTGAGTGCAGCATGTCATAGTGACCTGGATCTCATAGTTTATAACAGTATAGTAGACTATGTGAGAACCGGATTCACAATCTCCTCTAATCTCGTACTTGTTGCCTCCACGATTTCTTTTTATATGTTTCTTATATTTAAAAGAAGATATCAATCATCATCAACAATGACAAGCCAGCTGGAACCTACTCGTTTTCTCTCCCTCTCGTGCGTGCTTAGATGTGTTCTCAATTAAATGCAGTAGCCTAGCATAAGTTTAAGTTGGATCTTAATGGAGAGGACTCGAAAAGTATCATCTTTATGTAACATGCTGTTGGTGCTTTTTGACAAACGTTCTCTAACAAGAGTGCAAATCAATTTGCAGTAAAGCTACTAGTGATTGGCTAAATGTTGGTCCTTCCTCTGTCTCTTGGTGCCCTACACACAGTGCGTAACGCGTGTGAGGGTAGTGGCAGTAGGCTACTGAACTGTGCTCTGGCCGCTTGTCTCCGCTATTTTTTTTTTTTTTTTTAGTCGCAGGAAAGCGTCTCTGGGTTGACTGGTACACGATCAGGAAATTTAGTTTTTGATTCGAGACATGTCAAGTCATCACAAGTCAAAGAGGCAAAGTCCGAGTCAAGTCTTGAGTGAATAGTATTCAAGTTCAAGTCGAGTCGCAAGTCATGCCGAATTTTATCAAGTCAAGTCTGAAGTCATTAAAATCATGACTCGAGTCTGACTCGAGTCCAAGTCATGTGACTCGAGTCCACATGTCTGGTTAAGGGTGCAGTCCCGTCCTTTATTTGGCTAACGCAGGTAGGCCTACTAATCACCTTTACTTTCTTTGGTTGTAGGATAGTCCGTGATTCACTTTAGTTTTGGCTATCACCGCAATTAGGCTACTAAACGCAAGGCTTACCCAAGTTCTAGGCTATTCTGTCGCCACATTTATAATTTTGCTATAAAACCTTCATTAGTAACAGTCAATACGTTTGCCTGCATCAAATCGCGCATTTGCATTCAGTGTGCTACCATCGCCTTAACGTGAGTTCTAAGCGTCTTTGTATGCTTATATCTGATTTCACTCGACTGTGAATGCATGTATATATGTTGTAAGACATGTAAAATAAATGAATGACACTGGCACTACGCACAAATTAATGTAGCCTAAACTTACACCGCACTTTCCTAATAACTTAAGTTCTCTCGCGTCACTGACAGTAGCTAGAATGTATAAAAAAACACTGGGAAAAACAGTGTTCAGTCCACCAAGTCATAAGCTATCAGCTGCGCCTTCCAGTTGTGATATTTATCTTACAGAGTGTAATCGTAGGTAATGTCATGTATGAAAACTAGTATTGTTAGGCAATACTATAAGTGCAAGTCCAGGGCAGCTGAGGTGTGGCGATGACATCATCGATACGCAAGCAGGATGTGCGGTTTTGCTGTCTAAACGAAATTAAACGGCTACGGTTTCAGATTTTTCCACTCTGGGACCAGGTTTCAGAAAAGTGCGGTTTCGGGCAGTGCGTTTACAGGATTTGTTTGGATGCTCGGCCAAGACGAAGCAAAACCTCTGCGTTTAACCTAAAAAGCGTCTCCATGTGGACAGGCCCTTAGTGTCACTTCCGTATGTGGAGGAGGGCTTTGGGTTTCACTCTGTGCATACAAAAATGCGCTATATAAATACAAGTGACTTGACTTATAAATCAAGTAGATAAAGTCTTCTTTAATTAGCTAAGTGCAGCAAACCAACCCAGTTTTTCCTCACCGCACTCTCTCAGTCCTAGAGCCAGACCCCCTAATTTATGTTTCAATATAGATTTTTGTGTCTAAATAGTAGGAATGAAGATATTAGTGTCTCATTTGTGTCTCAATAGTGGCCATTTTTACCACGTTTTGACTAGGCTAGCCTATTTCATGTCTATGCAGATGTATTACAGGTGGCTTGCTATATAATAGTTGGCTGATTATTTACATTAAACCAATATTTGTCCTATTGCAAGTTTTCTAAAATGTTATGTGCTAGGCTAATTAGAGCCCGACCGATTTATCGGTGGGCCGATATTATCGGCCGATATTAGGCATTTTCCAAACTATCGGTATCGGCATTTATAATGGCCGATCAATGAATATTTTAAAAATAAAATAAAAACGGACGAAACACCTTCAACCATGTCATGAGTGTTGGCGTTGTATAGTTTGTCCACCAGAGGGCACTCTACACCGTCCCTGCTGGCAACACTCGTGTATAACGCTCCACACATTCTGCAACCTGCTGAGTCAGCCAGCCAGAGTCGGGCAGAGGGAACCAGTTATCCGCGAGTGAGATCATCGGTGAAGTGTTCATGGTGACCACGAGACATACATTGCTTGAATAACAATTAAAAGAACATCCCCATCAGTTCTCTTAATTCAAATAAGCGTGACAAAATTCGTGAAAACAATGTCCAGTTTTGCTGCTGTTAAATAAGCCGAGAGTGAAGCGGAATTAGCTAGTAATAGTGTCCCAGTGACCTACGTTTTACTTCCGCTACAAGGGACCTGTCTTTCAAAAAAATATGAACGGGAGTTAATGGAGAGATAACAATTATTTTTTGGTCCAGTTTGAATTGTGCCACGAATTTCACATATGATGTGTGTGAATTTAAAAGATATTTTTTCACGTCAAGAAAGTACTGTTGTTCGATAGACTTCAAAAGTTATGTTGGTTTTGTGCGAATCCGCTCAGTGGACTACATCTCTCGTCTCGAACGATGTACGTCACCAACGTAATGAAACGATAAGATTAGCATGCTAGCTGTTATGCTAGTTAACGGTTGCATCTTGCTGCCTGCTATGTCACTTAACAGTATCTAATGTACAGTCTATGGACGAATACAACTTACCTGATGTGTTTAATCCTCTGACTCATGGTATTTTCATCGGCAAGGAAAGCCCAATTAAGATCTGTTGCTGGTATGCTTGTACAATCTAGTGTGGCTTGTGAATGAGCTAACGTCACTAGCGCGACTGATGGGTTTGTAGTCGTTGGAATTACGATCTTTCACAATGTTGTAATTCAATAGTTACGAAACAAACTGCAAATGTCTTTACATGAAAAATGTAAAGGTCTTTAAAATTGTAAAGGTCTTTAAAAATGTAAAGGTCTTTAAAATTGAAAAACATCATATGGGTAAGGCACAAGTCAACCAGGACCAGAAAATCATTTATTTTTCGCCATAGACTGGCGTTCAAAATTTTTTGAAAGATAGGTCCCATGGAGGCAAATGGAAGTGGCGTCACTGGGACACGTTACGTTGTTACAATGTAGTTGACTGTGTGTCCTTTTAACTTTTGACAATGTGACTGAAGATGTATTTCTTTAATAGCGTGACAGTCATAGCAGTGAGACGTATCATCTCTCCCCGGCCTGTTATTTTGAAAGCGTATGTTTTACAATTTGCAGTATGATCCATTGCTAAATTATGGCTCATCATAGACTAGCTAACCACAAAGCTAGCTAATGCCATGAAGACCGCTAACGTTAACATTAATGAGTTTGGAAACCACAACGAACTTATTCTGCATAAATAAAGTAATGATTACTGTATTTATAACTAGTATATCTGTAGTTACAGTTCCTGCATTGTAAAATGTAAGTTAGACGTGCGAGGAGTGAACATTTAGACATAAAGAAAAAGTATCAAACGTAGCTTGTGCAAAACGTAGCTTGTGCATAAAAGTTAGCTTTTCTTTTACACGTGTGAAATCCAATGACGCCAAGTGTGCGTTTCAGACTGTCGTTCAGCCGCAGCATTAACGAGTTACGGTACCGATCCACTTGCACGACACTTCATTTTGTCGTGTCGCATAGATGTCGCGCTGCCTCCCCACGTTCAGTCGTGTGTGGACGTTTTGTTTAAAATGTCAGTTACCAGCTCATACTCTGTTCGTTTTAACCTATCTTAAGTGTTTTTCCACAAATGGACCACAATTTTAGGCATGTACTTAACAGTATACAACACATTTATAGCCTAAACAAACTATGCAAGCCATTTGGAAATCTTGTTTTATTTAAACTACTCAATGCAATCTCAAATCCTCACCAGAAACACCAACAGTCAATATATTCATCCAAATCCTTGTTTTGTTTGTTTTATGGACTACTAGGTGGTCGTGGAAGAGATCGTTAAAACATTATTTGTCTTGTAAGCGGAACCAAAGTTTCACAGGCACCGTTGTGGTAGAACAAAGGACCTACAACCTCGTCCTTTCATTGGAGAGTCGCCTCGCGTTCAACGGATTCATTTGCATAAAGATGGGCTTCGCCCAAGGGGGCAGGCGAACGTTCGGAGAGCGTAGACACTATGGCGGATCTGAGGCTAAATAGTAGACCAGTTCACCTAGCCATCCCCATTGAAGCCCATTCAATTTTGCCGCCACTTTGACATCAAATAACGTTACAGCTGAAGCGTTTTAAGCCTTTATATGAACTTTTTCTATTTCCGGAGTAATACAACATTGTGTGATTGGCGTCATAACCTCGAAACTGACTTACAGACTGAGTAATAAACTTTTTTCCGAAATCAATGCTAAAGTGACGTAATAAGCATACAGCCAGAGCGGGTGAAAGCGTCGCACAGGAGCAAAATAACCGTATTCTCTGGATAAGAACGAAAGCATCGGAGCACAACATTTCAGCGAAGTTTTGATGGATTGACAGTAGCCTAGGCTATGAATGTGGCGAGTGCTGTTTATATTTAATCACATTTATCTACGAACAACTAGGACATTTAGAACAGCAATGTAGACATGGTGGTAACAAAGTAAGTGGCTACATACCCAATCTCTCGGTGCAGCTATCACAAGAGTTACACAAGTCAGACTACGTGCCTACGTTACATTTATGTCCCCTGAGCCTGCGCAGAAAGCCTCGTTGACCAACAGGAAACGGTTGAAATTTTCTTCACCCGCCTCGATTGACGTCTACGTGATGACTCTGTCCATATCTTTTACTGTCTGTGGCTTCGCCCAGCTTTTTGACGCGCAACATATTTTCAAATGCAGCGCTGCCTTCCCTGAATGCTTTGCGGGCGCGTTAAAGTCGCTTGACGTCACCCATAGGACTAGAGTGGAATGCGACACGACAAAATGAAGTGTCGTGCAAGTGGATCGGTACCGTTACATAATGGATTTAGATCACTAAATAGTAGGTTTTAGAAGGCAGGCAGCAACTGATGATTGAAAATGGTTTGATGTAGCTTGATGGAAATTATTTTTAAAAGGGCAGGTAAAGGGATAAGCAAGCTGACATTGTAATTATAAGGTAGCTTATAAGGCAATAGGGACTAATTATTACACACGCACACTCAAACATTTAGGAGTGACCTTTATCTTGTTTAATGATAATACAAATGATGATAGTAATAATGTCATTGTCATCATTATTTTTTGTAATTATTACTGTCAATAATAATAATAATAATAAAATTGCTGGTAGTGATAGTTGTGGCTGTAGCAGCAATCATTTTATTTTTATGTTATGTTGTTTTTTGTATATCTCACCTGGCTTGTTTACTTTATATTTTGACAGATGGCAAGTGGAGGACGAAGCATTTCACAAAAGGCCCAACTGTCACGTGCAACATCTGCAAAGCCTCTGTGAGCCAGGGATCTGGCAGCCCTAAAATTTAAAAATACATCTAACTTGTGGGCACACCTTAAATCAAAACATAAAGACATCTATGAGAAGACGTTTTATTTATCAGAACTTTAATATATTTTGATGTTCCTCTGTTCCACTGTGACAATATTATTTAAAAATAAACAAGTTTGTATTTAAAATGCATTATCATATTATTTTAGTCAATACTCATAAATAACTACAAATAACTAATGTTAGGGAAATCTGTTAATGTTTTGTGGCGCGTTTCTGAAAAAAAAAAAAAAAAAAAAAAAAAAAAAATATATATATATATATATATATATATATATCGGCAGATATATCTGAATATCGGATTTTTAAATCAACAAATATTTGTATCGGTATCGGCCTTCAAAATCCTTTATCGGTCGGGCTCTAAGGCTAATATGTAAATGGGAAAATGGTTTCTGTCTCTCTCTCACACACACACACACACCATACCTGTCAACATTTAGCTTTCCAAAAACGGGAGATTTTTTTTTTTCGGGGCTACATACCCAACTGGGGGCAGTGTTTATACCGGATCTGTGTTTGCATATTTAATACGTTACATACACGTGTTTCAACACTGCATTTCGGTCGTTGCTTTTACCTTACCATTACCGCATGCCAGTTACAGTATGTATCCACCAGCTGCCTGCCTGCAGCCTACTTCTAAAACTCCAAAGCTGCTTGCTGTCAGATTTGGTTCCGAGGGAACAAGTTCAGTGTATCAACAACACTCAATAACAGTTTATGTGAGGTGTTAATCAATTAAATTCCCAACAATTTCACAACAGCTAGTTCTGGAGTAGGCCATTCAACTAGCCCGCTTGCTTACGACGAGACTCAGGCTGCGCAGTTGGCACCCGCTTCCTTATTTGGGTTTTGGGTTGCCAGGTTTTAGCCTATGACAAGTTGAAATTGAAACTAAGTGATCGTGTATGTGTAGGGTGTATTTCATACACAACCTGGCAACCTGAATGGATCAATGATTTTAAAATTTTTGATGGCCATGCAAATTACGGGAGTTTTCCGGGAGAAATAACAAAACGGGAGGGTGCTGGGAGATGACCTTGAAATACGGGAGAAACCCGGGAAAAACGGGAGTGTTGAGAGGTATGACACACACACACACACACACTCTCTCTCCCTCTCTCTTTCTCTCTCTAACACACACACATAACTGACTTGCTCCTCCCCACTGCTTCATTCTGTTGTTGCTGCGTAGAAGACGATTCAGTGTGGTGCTCACTAAAGGTCAGCATTATCATTACCGCAACGTAACTTTCCTCAAAAGCAGGGGCGTGCAGAGACCTTTGAAGGGGCAGGGGCTCAAATGAAAAAAAAAGGGCACATGGAACAAAATTTTCAGAAAATGTGTTAACTTTATTTAAAACTTAAATGGGTGCGGCATTTAACCCTAACCCTAGCGGCAGCAAATATGTTATTGCCTAGTCTGGTTTGTCAGGCTATAATTTTAATGTTTATCACAGTGAACCATTAGCAAGCTGGTGTCTTGCAGATTCACGTGCTGTGCGTGTGGCCACTGAGTGAAATGACGCGTAATGTAGCCTACTGTAAACAGAGAACGACGTGTGGAGTTGGGTTAGTTAAACAACTACAGTAGCCTATGTCGTCGGCTTATGACGATTTAGAAAAGGTTTGCCTACTCTGTTTTATGAACTAGGTCTACTAACCTAAGCTACTATAACATAGTAACCTAAACAGAATATGTTATTAACGTTCAGCCTTTTTCGAAGCTGCCAGGTTATTGAAATGGATGGACCATGACATGGTTAAAACGGGTTTGATAGCCTACTTCATTAAACATGAAACAACTTTAAACATTTTATTCTCTAAGCTGAATGCTATTGCATGTTCAGATAGGCTAACTGCCAAGTGACCTTACCGTTCTCCCAAACGTCTCCTGCAGCACTGTATGGCAAGCCATTCAGGACATAACGTCTGTCAAAATGACAGTGTAGATTTTTTACTTCTTCAGGAGTAAAAAATAGACGTCTGAGTGTCAGACGTCATATTTTTACGTGTGCCACTTTGCGTCTTTGCAAACTTTGCGTCTGACATCAGAAGTAAAAAAAATGACGTCTGGGTGATTTGCTGCAATGTCAGAGACTATGTGCCAGAGTAGACACAGCATTGGCTGCTGGAAACAGGAAATGCAGCCGCTATAGTTGCAGCAGAAGAAACAAGATGCCAGAGCAATGTGCAGCATATTCCTGCTCAAATCGGCGGACCATTGCAAACAGGGCTCGGGGGATTACTTTTCACAAGTAAGATTTAACATTATCGTACTGTTGGTTGTATTTTGTGAATGCAATATTACCAGAGAGTTGAAAAGGAGCAAGGATCTTTGTTATTACTGTAAATCGTAGCCAGCTAGGTGTTCACCCGGCTATGAACTGAGACTTGATAAGTCATATTCCATAACACTGACTTAAATTACAACTGACACAAGAATGCTATTGTAGAAATGAATCAAATATTAATAGTATAACATTGGCCAGCGAATTTTACACAAGTGGCACAGACTGTAGCTTATACTATATTATCGGGCAGTTGCTACTTGTAGTTTAGCTAGTGTGTTGGTGGTAGCTTCACTATTTCCTGAATAAAGTAACTTTTTAATAGCTTAACTTCTTTATATGAAGTAGCTTGGCCAAACAAGCTACACTTTTGTCATGTGAAATTAGCACAATTTAAAGTAGCTTCCTATGTAGTGAACTAGCCTACTGCTGTGTTTGTGTTACTTAGCTTACTACATTTGACTGGGGAGGTAGTTTTGTGTAGTGTTTTTCATGGCAGAGTAACTGATAGTTTCGCTCACTACAATTCAAAGGTAGCTTGCCCAACACTGTATTATTCACATGTAATTCACCCTAACAAAAATAAGATGCATCTCAAATCCCTTTTTATTCATTTATTTATTTTATATCTCCCCAGAACAACTGCCTTGCTCAAGGACTACCACAAATGATCATCAAAGACTGTTCTCACCCCAACCACAGACTGTTCACCCCCACTCCCCTCAGGGAGGCGTTACAGGTCTCTCTGCACCCGTAACCACGTAGCCTACTTGGAATAGCCTACCCCTCAGGTGTCTGAATGGCTGATCTCATTTAAATGTTTATGGAACCTTTCTGTATAAGTATATATACACTCTTTAGATCCCGTGAGGGAAATTTGGTCTCTGCATTTATCCAAATCTGTGAATTAGTGAAACACACTAATTAGTGAAACACACACAGCACACAGTGAACACACAGGGACACACACAGCACACAGTGAACACACGGTGAAGCACACACTAATCCCGGCGCAGTGAGCTACCTGCTACAGCAGCGCTCGGGGAGCAGTGAGGGGGTTAGGTGCCTTGCTCTAGGGCACTTCAGCTGTGGATGTGGGCATGGAAGAGCAGTGCTCAACCACTTCCCCTGCCCACATTTTTCCTACTGATCGAGTGTGAGATCAGCCATTCAGACACCTGAGGGGTAGGCTATTCCAAGTAGGCTACGTGGTTTAGTGACAAACCTGAGTAAATTGACTCAGAGTAGAAGAGCTGATACAGGAAACATGGTTGTGTGTATTTTAATATTCATAGTGGCTTAACAGTAATAGAATATTCTGATACTGTATATCATATAAAGTGATGACATCCCAGATCAAAACTGGGAACATAATCCATAATGTTTGACAGTATAGACAAAAACTGGTTTGATACAAGTTGTAATGAGTTAAATGTAGTTCACAGTTGACAGAAAAATTCCATAAACATTTTCAAGTGTTTTCATATTTAAGTTCAGTGCCATCAAAAATAAAGTTTGATAAGCAGTCATTGGTTTGGCATAAGTAAAGGAAATGGTGTAACTGGGTTCAATATCTGTTAGAAAAGTTCCATAAACATTGAAAAGTGCAAGTTTGTTGGTTTGTTTCTGATCGTTAAAAAACAGACATTGGTTTTTGGCATAAGTAAGTGTAACAGTTCATTAATACAAGACAAAAAGGCCAGCATGTGTTATTCACAGTTCACAGAAAGGTTCCAGCCCCAATGAAGAAATCAAATAAAGAGGAATTAAGAAACATTTTAAAAACGGCTGAGATCAGCCCCGTTCAATGCAATCAGTAAAGAATCTGGGAGTGTCTTCACAGGCTCAGTGAGACAGAGGTTACTGTCATGCTGGTGACATTACATGCACAACTGGTGCATGTAATTTTGTATGTTCCCAGTCCACCTTGCTAAAATTGCTTAGATACACTTAGACTGAAAACAAAAGTGCTACAGACAGCAGGTGGCAGTACACCATTATTGCGGTATTGTACAGACCACCTAAACCATCAAATATGTTTATTCCTGAACTTTCAACTGTTCTTACTGCTTTGAATGCAATGTCTCCTAATGTCATCCTGATGGGGGATTTTAATATACATATGGACAAATGTTCTAATGCATTTACAAAAGACTTTATGGATATGCTTGACTCCTTTGGGATCACACAATATGTTGACTTTCCAACCCACAACAAAGGACATATTTTAGATCTGGTCTGTTGCTCTGGTATCAAGCCTGTCAATATCAGTACTGCTGAACTACCCATCTCTGACCACAAAGCTGTACTGTTTGACACCCATCTGCCTGTCATGAAGTCCAAGGTTCAGTGTGTGATGTCATATCGCAACATTAAAAAGGTGGACCCAGAGGAACTCACTTCTCTAATTGCCACTTATCCCTCCCCTGCTTTTAATACTTAATTGGGGGATTTAGTTGACCACTATAATGACTGCATGTCTACAGCACTTGACAGACTTGCTCCTATGAAGACGCGAACTGTTGCATTTGTGCACTCTGCTCCTTGGTTTACACCTGAACTTCGGCATATGAAATCCTTGGGCCGACGCCTGGAGCGGCTGTCAAAAAAGACTGGTCTTAATGTACACAAAGACATGTATTCTGAACACCTGCATCAGTATAAAAACGCACTCTGTGTTGCAAAAACATCATACTATGCAAAGATAATCAGTGAAGGACAAGGAAACACCAGGGCTCTCTTTTCTACTGTTAATAGTCTCCTTAAGCCACCTGATAACATCACCCACCAGGAACTCTCTGATGAACGCTGCTCAGCCTTCCTGAACTTTTTCAATACCAAAATTCAATTCAATGCAATTCACCAACAATTAGAATGTTCCATTACTCAGTTGAAACAATCATACTCACTGAGCACTCTGGGCTCACCTTCCATCAATGAACTCCGTGAATTCAGTCTCCCTGCTGAAAGTACCATCTGTGGCCTCATCAAAAAGTGCAATTATTCCACCTGTCAGCTGGACCCTCTTCCAACAAGCCTGGTTAAGAGCTGCCTGCCATCTATTGCTCCGATGATTACATCAATATTTCACACCTCTCTTCTCTCTGGCACTGTACCACCATCCTTTAAAACTGCTATTGTCAGACCAACACTGAAAAAACCTGGATTGGATTCTGACAACTTCAACAATTACAGGCCTATTTCCAACTTGCCTTTTCTCTCCAAAGTTCTTGAGAAGATAGTGGCAACTCAACTCCAGGATCACCTGAAGGACAATGACCTCTTCGAGCCATTCCAGTCTGGATTTCGTCCTATGCATAGTACTGAAACGGCCATGATTAAGATTACTAATGACCTCCTCTGTGCAGCTGATGATGGACTTATTTCCATTCTGATTCTCCTTGATCTCAGTGCAGCCTTTGACACCATCTCCCACCATCTTCTCCTGGAACGCTTAGCCAATATCGGAGTAAGCGGGGGCAGCTGCTCACCAGTGGTTCACCTCCTATCTCTGGAAGGACACAGTTTGTACAAATAAAGAGTTGCAAGTCTGAGAGCAGTGTTGTGACAAGAGGGGTACCCCAGGGGTCTGTGTTGGGCCCTCTGTTGTTTATTATCAACCTCCTCCCACTTGGCACTATCCTCAGGCAACATGGTGTTCAATTTCACTGCTATGCTGACGACACCCAGCTCTACTTATCTGCAAAACCCACTGCCACTCTTCCTCCAGCTGCAATTACTGCCTGCCTGCATGACATAAACTTGTGGATGACACAAAACTACCTGAAGCTGAATAGCAGTAAGACTGAGCTCTTAGTGGTTGGCTCCAAATCAGCTCTTGCTAAGATGGAACCTTTCACCCTTTGTATAGATGGCAGCACCATCCCTTGCTCCAACCAGGTCAAGAGCCTTGGTGTCATACTGGACAACACACTTTCATTTAGTGCGCACATAAACAGTATGTCTCGAAGTGCTTTTTTCCATCTAAGGAACATTGCACGGCTTCGCCCAGCACTCACCCAGCAGAGTGCAGAAGTCCTTGTAAATGCGTATGTGACATCCCGCCTTGACTACTGTAATTCCGTCTTGTCCGGAATCCCTAACAAGCCACTCCATCGTCTCCAACTAATTCAGAATTCTGCAGCAAGGATTATTATAGGCTCCAAATCCACTAGTCATGTAACACCATTACTGATGCAACTGCACTGGCTTCCAGTTGCCTACAGAATACATTTCAAAGTCCTACTCCTGGCATACAAGGCCCTACACAATTATACCCCCACCTACCTCACTGACCTCCTAGAAGTCTACACTCCTGCCCACTCACTGAGATCCTCCTCAGCAGGCCTACTGTATGTCCCTAATGTGAACCTCAGCACCCAGGGAGAGAGGGCTTTCAGCTACATAGCCCCCAAGCTGTGGAATTCACTGCCAGACTACATGAGACATTGTGACTCAATTACTGACTTTAAAAGCACACTTAAAACATATCTCTTCAAGATGGCTTATGGACTGACTGACTGACTGATTTTTACTTTTTTATTTTTACTTTTACTTTTAATTTAGTTTTTTGAGATGACTATAATTTTACAACCTTTTTGTTTTTTGTTTATTTGTGAAGTTACCTTGGGTGACATGAAAGGCGCTCTAAATAAAATGTATTATTATTATTATTATAATGAAACTGGGTAAACTCCATAAAAGAGGACTGAGTCATCCAGACAATGGGAAAATAGGAGACAGTGACGAATGCAGGTGATTAGATTAGATTAGATTAGATTAGATTCAACTTTAATGTCATTGTGCAGAGTCCAAGTACAGAGACAACGAAATGCACTTTGTGTCTAACCAGAAGTGCAAAAAAGCAGTGCAATGTGATATACAAAGTAGTTGGTGCATAGACAGACAAAATATATAGTGCAGTGTAGACAGTAGTGTACAGTTGTTTTCAGAAGGTGGTTTAGAGTAGTATAAATTAAATATAAGTATGTGCAGTGTATTAGCAGTAACCTTAGAAGAGCAGAATACATATGGCCATGTAATTTGAACAACATGTACAGATATGTGCAATGTAGTGGCAGTACCATTATAGTAGTAGTAAGAAAAATATAGATATATGCAGTGTATTATGCAGTGAATATATTACAGACAAACTGAATAAATATGGATATTTAGTATAAACCATATAAACAGATATGTACAGATGTACAGCTATGTGCAGTGTGGGAACAGTACCATTGTAGTGCAGAAACAGTAACATTATAATAGTATTAAGAATAAGTGTATGTGCAGGATGAAGAGCAGTAGAATATGGCTATGGATAAGTTTGTAAATAGACACTATGGATGGGATAGGGTAGTGCAGTTGTGAGGGGGTGGGGTGGGGGATGTCCGTCTCCTTGTTGTCCTTGTCAAGGCTGCCATGGTCGTATAGTATATAGTATAAGTATATACTCTACGACCATGGCAGGCTTTAGTCACCATGGTCGTGGACACCTCAACAAGCACAGACAAGGAGGCATCAGGCGGGGGCGGGGGGTGATAGGGGCTTAAGTTCGTTGAATGTCACCGGGATGCTGAGCTAGAGTTTAGTAGGGTGACAGCCGCAGGAAAGAAGCTTCCTCTGAACCTGCTGGTTCAGGTGCGGAGAGACCTGTAAAGCCTCCCTGAGGAGAGTGGGGTGAGCAGTCTGTGGTTGGGGTGAGAACAGTCTTTGATGATGCTACGCGCCTTACGCAAGCATTGCTTGCCCTGGATGGCCTCGATGGAGGGGAGTGAGGAACCGGTGATGCGTTGGGCAGTTTTCACCACCCTCTGCAGTGCTTTCCGGTCATGGGCAGAGCAGTGGCCATACCAAAAAGGTGATGAAGGTGGAGCTCATAAATCAAATATTCAGTCACATTGTAGCAGATGCCCTGCAGTACTACAATGTAGAGCTGCACCTTCCTCAGTTCCAGGGGTGTGAGGAGACCGTTCAGTTCATTCGTGGTAGTCCTTGAGCAAGGCAGTTCTGGGGGGATATAAAATAAATAAATGAATGAAAAGGGATTTGAGATGCATCTTATTTTTGTTTGGGTGAATTACATGTGAATAATACAGTGTTGGGCAAGCTACTTGGAAATTGTAGTTAGCTAAACTATCAGTTAATCTGCCATGAATAAAACTCCACTAAACAAAACTACCACCCCAGTCAAATGTAGCAAGCTTAGTAACTCAAACACAGCAGTAGGCTAGTTCACTACATAGGAAGCTACTTTAAATTGTGCTAATTTCACATGACAAGAAAAGTGTAGCTTGTTTGGCCAAGCTACTTCATATAAAGAAGTTAAGCTATTGAAAAGTTACTTTATTCAGGAAATAGTGAAGCTACCACCAACACACTTATTACTAGCTAAGCTACAAGTAGCAACTGCCTGATAATACAGTAGGCTACAGTCTGTGCCACTTGTGTAAAATTCGCCGGCCAATGTTATACTAGTAATATTTGATTCATTTCTACAATAGCATTCTTGTGTCAGTTGTAATGTAAGTCAGTGTTATGGAATATGACTTATCAAGTCTCAGTTCATAGCCAGGTGAGCACCTGAACACCTAGTAAGTAGCCTAGCTAGCTGGCTACGATTTACATACAGTAATAACAAAGATCCTGGCTCCTTTTCAACTCTCTGGTAATATTGCATTCACAAAATACAACCAATAGTACAATAATGCTAAATCTTACTTGTGAAAAGTAATCCCCTGAGCCCTGTTTGCGATGATCCACCGATTTGAGCAGGAATATGCTGCACATTGCTCTGGCATCTTGTTTCTTCTGCTGCATTTCCTGTTTCCAGCAGCCAATGCTGTGTCTACTCTGGCATATAGGCTCTGGCATTGCAGCAAATCACCCAGTCATCATTTTTTTACTTCTGACGTCAGACGCAAAGTTTTCGCGCGAGGCACACGTAAAAATATGACGTCTGACGCTCAGACGTCTATTTTTTACTCCTGAAGAAGTAAAAAATCTACAAGTGGAGGCGTTATTTTGACAGACGTTATGTCCTGAACGGCTTGCCATAGCACTGTGCCTGCGTGCACCTTCTGAGAGTTCACTGAATGTATGACGTCACGGATTGATGGCCGCAAAGCATTTCAATTAACACAGAAAATTTTTATTTTTGTAAATTTCTAATTTCACAAACTATTAATGAGACCTTTTAGCGAATATTCATGTTGGAACTAGAGGAAGTATTACAAATTTTAAAAAGTAAAAAACGGGTCTTGTCAAAAGGGCACTTGGACATCAAAGGGGCAAAAGGGCAGGTGCTAGAGCCCCTGTAGCCCCCCTTCTCTGCACGTGCTTGCTCAAAAGTCACGCTGAACAGACTCTTGCGTTTGTTCTATAGGCTACTGTACAAAGTCAATCGCGGAGACAAACTCTTAAAAATGATAAAGTTACCATGCATGTGAGCTATAAGCTAACGTTAGTAGGCCTACACATGTTGGTTGTTGGAACATAGCTGGTTGTTACTGTAATATTAACTTGTGAATAAATATTAAACCACTAGGCTATTAATTAGGGATGCCCGTTTAATAACGGCCACAAAATATCTCAGGCTTCTGACTTAGCCTACTATATCGAAATTCTACGAGAGCCTACTAACTTTGTTCCAGTTAACGTACTTCTGTAATTACTGTAGGCTACCTCATGTCATGGCTTTTTGTCTCACGATATTTTTTATGATTGACCCAGAGCCATAGAGTTGAGACTCGGATGTCGCCGCCACGCAGTCGCGTGGGTCATGTAGGCTGCGCCAAAACCCCATGCTGTTATTAGCCTACCTCCTCCTCATTTCTAAATAGGTGTTGAGCTCGTTTAGATCCTGAAATATTCTGTAGGCAACAGTAGGCTACAGTGGCTAAGTCTCACCCTGGCAGTGATTGCAAGACAATATCTTCCACTTATTGTTAACAAGAAGTGTAGCCTATTGATAAACAATATTTCAAGCAAAGTTGTTTTTCCAGTCACCTAATGGATCTTTCACGGCTGCTATTGAGTGAACAGGTCAAACTGACAGTTGGTAATGTTATTAAATGTTATTTAATTTTTTTTTTTTTATTTAAAATGGCATTTGTTGTACACTTTAAATTAGTGGTACAAACCCAATCTTCATTGCTGATAGCAAATGAGTATTCATTCTTGTCCCTGTATTGTATATTTGTAATTATAAACTTGTTTACACCTGATTATGATCACATCACATCTGGCAGAAACTGATGGTTTCTCTGAACCCTTCTTGTCCCTTTAGTGTCCTAAGTGCTGGATCAGGATGCTCAGTCCCGTGCTGTTGGCTCTCTCAGTGCTGTCTGTCTGCCTCTCTGGGGCCAGGGGAGGTAAAGTGCTGGTGTTCCCAGTAGATGGCAGCCACTGGGTGAACATGAGGGTCATCATTGAGGAGCTGCACTCCCGAGGCCACAGCATTACTGTAGTGCGAGACTCAAACAGCTGGTTCATTAAAGAGGAATCTCCCCATTACAAAACCATCACTATCCCCTCCAATGACTCTGTTGAGGAGTTCATCAACTCCTTGGTAAAGACACTTCTGAATATACGCATAGAAGGCAAGACCACCAGGAATATTGAACTTACAATTGAGTTAATGAAGCTATTTTCTGACATACATAGGTATATGTGTGCAATGTTGTCTGCTATGTTTACTGATGAGGCCCTGATGCAGTCACTCCAAGAAGCCAAGTACGACTTAGTTCTGAGTGACCCTGTAATTGCTGGTGGGGTGTTCCTAGCCTACCGCCTACAGCTCCCCCTGGTGTTCAATGTCAGGGGGACACTTTATGGAGACCTACACACTCTTATTGGGCCTGCTCCTCCCTCCTATGTCCCTGTGTCTGGCACTGGGCTTACTGACCACATGTCTTTCTCTCAAAGAATATTGAACTGGTCTATGTTTATGGTGAATAAGCTGCTCCTCGAACAGATGGTTGCCCCTTACACAGATTTTTGCAATCGTTTTTTTGGACCAGATGTTGACTTTGTGTCATTGCTCCGGAATGCAGATTTATGGCTTGTACGATATGACTTCACTTTTGAGTTTCCACACCCAATCATGCCCAATGTGGTCCACATGGGTGGGTTCCATTGCAAGCCAGCTAGACCACTTCCTGTTGACCTGGAAGAGTTTGTCCAAAGCTCTGGGGAGCATGGGGTCATCATCATGTCCCTTGGAACTCTGGTTGCCGAGCTCCCTAGTGACATCACTGACGAGATTGCTGCAGCTTTTGCTCAGCTTCCCCAAAAGGTCATCTGGAGATATACAGGGGCCAAGCCCTCGACTCTTGGCAACAACACCTTACTGGTGGGCTGGATGCCCCAAAATGACCTGCTGGGTCACCAAAAGACTAAAGTGTTTGTAGCCCATGGGGGCATTAATGGTGTCCAAGAAGCAATCTACCATGGTGTCCCGATACTTGGCCTGCCTCTGATGTTTGATCAGCCAGATAACCTGTCCAGAATGGAGGCAAAGGGAACTGCTAAGGTAGTGGACATTGCCACTCTGGACAGAGCAGTGCTCATGGAAGCGCTAAAGGAAGTACTCTATGAGCCGTCCTACAGCGAGAACATGCAGAGGCTCTCCAGGATCCACCATGACCAGCCCATGAAGCCTCTGGACCGCGCCATTTTCTGGATCGAGTTTGTGATGAGGAACGGAGGCGCCCCTCACCTGCGCACTCAGTCCTTCAGGATGTCCTGGATCGCGTATCATTCTATAGACGTCATTCTCACTCTGCTCATGGCTCTGCTGGTCTTACTATTGATTATGTTCCTGGCAATCAAAAAATGCTGTGCACTTTTATTCAGAAAGAAAGTCAAAAGTGAGTAATGCTTAATATAATAATGCTGTAATTATATGACAATATCTCCTTATTAGTGATTGACATTTTTTCCACCATCTTATCGGTCAAATAACTAATGGATTAATTGAGAAAATAATTGTCATGATGATTAATCAACTATGAAAATAATTGTTAGTTGAAGCCCTACTGCTTACTATCATCATGCTATAGTTTGTATTGATAGAGCATTTATTGACCTAAAGTTATACACCATGGACCACATAGCTCCACCCACATATCGCCATCCTGGGCCACATAGCTCCATCCTGGCCAACATAGCTCCACCCATATATCTCCATCCTGGGCCACATAGCTCCACCCATATAGCTCCATCCTGGGCCACATAGCTCCATCCTGGTAGACGTCTGCACATGATGTGTCGATCAGCACATTCCCATGGACAATGGGGTGTTTACTGTCAGAACACCTGTGCTTTTTGGTTTAAAACTAACAAGCCAGATACTTGAAAAGCATGTCCTTGCATACACCACCCCCTAGATCGTGCCCTTGCATACACCACCCCCTGGATCGTGCCCTTGCATACACCACCCCCTGAATCGTGCCCTTGCATACACCACCTCCCGAACTGTGGGTGTAGCTGTGGTGGTGAAGCTGCACCATATTAGCCTATACAGCACAGGAGAATATGGCCTGAATATAGCATGAAGACTACAGCCCACGCAGATATACAGCTACTGAAGACAGCAGCTAACTAGCCATGTTAGCATATATAATGTGATTATATGACGATGGACAGCAGCTTACTACTTGAAGCGGGTTGACCTTATCTTTTAAGATCTTGTAAATAAACAGAAAAACCTGTGTCCATGTGTGTTTAACTCTTCCACTAATAATTAAGAAATTACCATATATTATCCTATGTGATTACTGTGATGCATAAAGTTAGCATATATTATAGATTATATGATGCATCATGCTTTTAGAGAATGTAGTGATTGTACAGAGATGTAAAGATATGCATATAAAAAGCAAGCTTAGAGATTTATTATAAAAGTCCAGCGGCTGCATTGAGTTTTCCATGTGTTTGGAGGTGCTGCTAGAGCAGCGGCGTGCACACAGCCCAGGTTCAGCACGTCCCACTCCCTCAGGCCTTGCCTCCGCGCAGCTGGGAGTGATTGAGCCCACTGCAGCAGGACTGTGGACTGGACTCTCTGGGACGTCAAGAATGCAGCTCAGTCTCACAAAGAGAAACATGGCAGGGAGCATTTCTACCATTTGACACTAAAACACAGTAATACCTTATTACATTATAATTTCTACCACTTGACACTATGTAAAACACAGTAATACCTTATTACATTATAATTTCTACCACTTGACACTATGCAAAAGACAGTAATATTTTATTACATTCCTATGTAAAACACAGTAATACTGTATTACATTATAATTCATGAAATATATGAAACCGACTGTTGCTAAGCAGTTTGCTGTTTCTATAAAATATCAGTTTCTTTCAAATGTTATCTTAAAAGTGACATAAACCCACAATATCATTTCAGTGTTGGATATCACTTTATGTTGAAACATCAGACAATCATGTCAGTATTTAAGTGTGGTCAGTCAGTATTTGTATGTGTTTCTTATATACTGTCTCTGTTTGATGTTTTTATGCTACTCTTATGTCTATATCCTTTTCTTTTATTGTACAGTGTCCTTGGGTGACTTGAAAGGCGCTTTAAATAAAATGTATTATTATTTAATTATTTAATTATTATTATTATTATTATTATTATTATTATTATTATTATTATTATTATTATTATGTCTTTAAGCAGAAATCTCACATGTTGTGTGATGAATAATAAAATGCAGTGCTGTGCTAGTCTGTCGGGTCTTGTACAACTTGCATTTGCTACATATGTGCAGTCCATGTTTAAATGTGCACATATTGGCAACCAGAAAGATCATCTAGGCCATCTGCAGGAAGCATTGTTCATCTATGTCAGGAGTGGCCCAACTATTTTGGATGGGTTCCAGATTAGGTCTCGTAGATGTACCTGAGGGCTAGGCCCTTCATTTTGCATTCTCTTTCATCCTAAAGGTACACTATGCAGGTTTAGGTATTTTTGGCGATTGTAGAGCTCCCTCTAGAGTCGCGATATATTTATATTTTACACTGCTGTTGTAAATAGCAAACTTGTCATGATCCCCGAACACAATGAAAATGCAAAGAGCTCCAAAGAGCTATACAGTATCTACTAACAAAGTAATGTTTCACGATTCTCGCGAGATTTATCAAGCCGCTGTTCTTGAAGTTGCATGGCTGGTTTTTTCAGGTTTTTTCGACTCACTATGTCTATGCTGTATAGCTATGCTAGGTGAACGATTCGCCTATTACATGTTCGTTTACCATCAAATTGGCTTCGTTAAGGTGAAAATCTTGCATAGTGTACCTTTATGTAGTGTAAGCATAGTGTAAGAGTATACTTAACCAGTGCACTATGCAAACTAGTGAAGTTCAAAATGGCGTTAGCTATGACGGACCAGCTTTACATTAAATCCAGTGTCCCTGTACCAGGGCTGGACTTTGTGCATGCCTGATCTACATCATCTCCACAAGACAATGTTCATCTATGTGTCATTTGGAGGAAGTGTTGTTCATCTAGGTGTCATCTCCAGAAAGTGTTAATCATCTGTTTCATCTCCAGGAAGCGTTGTTTATCTATGTCATTTCCAGGAAGCAGTGTTCATCGTTGTTCATCATTGTTGTTCATCATTGTTCATCTGTGTGTCATCTCAATGAAGCATCATCATCTGTGAGTCATCTCCAGACTGTTGGCTCCCTGTAGCGGCTCGTTGATGTGGCATCTCTCCCTGACCAGGTGCACGATGAGTCCTACACACAGGAGGCTGAGGAGGGCGATGCCGATTACCTGAAGAGGATGTACAGCTGTGAACTAACAGCCCAGGGCAAAGGGAAGTGCTCGTGGAAAAGTTCAAAGTTCATTTCACTGACATTGCTAAACAATATTTACCAACCAGAAAACAATACAGTATAACAATATATAATAATATAACAATATACACCACCCACAAAAGTATATCTCATAATATTTCATATTCGGGTTAACCTGAGATTAGTGAAGGCATGAGAGCACTCCACTTGAGAGAGAACACATCAGACCTGAGAGAGAACACATCACACCTGAGAGAGAACAAAACCGCACCTGAGAGAACATACTGCACCTAAGAGAGAACAGTGCACCTGAAAAGACGGCACACCTGAGAGAGAACATTCCGCACCTGAGAGAGAACAAACAGTTGCTGGGAGCGCATCAGCAGCTCGGGAACGGAGGTGGAGGGCGTTGCGTCTCCATCAGGTTCACACCACTTCTGGGGGGCATCCTTGTTCACCAGGACGAAGCGGCCTTTCCAGTTGGTCTTGGCGCAGGCGAAGTACTGTCCGTCCAGGAAGAGCAGGACGAGCCACACGGCCGAGGGCACCAGACTGGAGATGGCAAGCGTCCTGCCGTAGCGTCCCTCCGGGGGGCGCCGCTGAGCATGCAGCAGCAGCATGACCACGAACGCCAGCACGGCCGGGATCACGAAGAAGGCTGAGGAGAAGAGGCGATTCCACTCAGGGTCGCACGGGCACTCGAACTCCAGTTCCACCAGCTTCTCCATGCCCACCAGCACGAAACCGAAGGCCACGTTGGACGCTAGCGAGCCGCCACCCATGCCGGAGCGTAGGCTGAGCGGACAGCGCTGCTTCTTCTCCATGCTCGGACGTGAGAGAGCCTGAGTGAGTGCGAGTGTGGACTCACCCGGGGGCCGGAGCCTCTCCCCTCTGTGACCAGCCAGGCGAGGACGATGCTCCCTCAGGCGATGGTTTGCTTTGAGCCACTGTGCTGACATGGCTACATGGCCACGTGTTTCATTGGTTCATGTTTCACAAGGGCGGGTCTGCAGCTAAGTGGCCACGTGTTTCATTGGTTCACGTTTCACAGGGGCGGGTCTGCAGCTAAGTGGCCACGTGTTTCATTGGTTCACGTTTCACAGGGGCGGGTCTGCGGCGATGCTTTGATCTGCTGAATGGTGGGGTGGAGCAAAGTGCCCTCTAGAGTCAGGTGAGGGGTATGGGAAAGGGAAAATGGAGGGAAAGGCAACAACCACTCATGAGGGAAAATATAGTTACAACACACACCTAAGAAGAACATGGTCAGCCTCAGTGTTAGGTATGCAAGTTACAACACACACCTAAGAAGAACATGGTCAGCCTCAGTGTTAGGTATGCAAGTTACAACACACACCTAAGAAGAACATGGTCAGCCTCAGTGTTAGGTATGCAAGTTACAACGCACAACTAAAGAGAACATAGTCAGCCTCAGTGTTAAGTATTCAAGTTACAACGCACACCTAAATGCCATCTGTCCTCAGAGCTGCAAAATCATTAGCCATTTATATCTTCATAATAATTCAAAGGTTACTTGATACATTCTGGTTGGGGATTGTTGGGGATCTGATCCTAAAACTTTCAGCTATTTTTTGTGAGCAGAACGCTCGAAGAAAGGTTTGAACTCTTTCCATTTCTATGTCAAAGTCAGAATAGTAAGAAAGGATAGTTGTAGTGACATCAGTTTGTAAATGTTGCTGAAAGTTGTCAGGCTTATCTGAAGAGTTGTTGCATTAGTGGTCTTATTTGATCTGAATTCAATTCAGTTCCATACCATTGATTTATGGAGCATCATTAACAAAACGCTTCAGCCCAGGGTCTGAAGACATGACATCACACTTAAAACACTAATAGTCTAACCGAATTAGCCTGAAAAAGGGTCAAAGGTGGAAGTAAATAAAGCGAAAGCATATTTGGCAGTTTTTTTTTTTTATATAGATTATGAATATCCTATTGCGTGCAGAGGGAATTTGAAATACAACCGTTTGTCCCACCCCTCGGATTGAGCCATGGACGAATTATGGACTTTCGGGCCCCTGGGCCCAGATGTATTAAGGGCCCCCCACTAATTGTCACATATGTGGGAGGGGGAGTTTGAGGGTCCTCCCCCAGAACATTTTTAATTTGTCTGATGTGATTTCCTGTATTCTGGTGCATTTTGGGGATGGCCAATACTAAATTCAATCAGATTCATAGCCTACATCCTAATTTGTTGATATTGAGGCAATGATTCCATGCATAGGCTTGGGCTTCAGGGCCCCCTGACCCCTTGAGCCCCTGGGCCTGGTAGGCCCGTGCAGTAATCCATCCCTGGATTGAGCACTGCCAATGGTGAGTTCCCAGACCCAACATCTTGATGTGGGTCTGGCTCATCAGGCTAATAGTTCATGAACCAGTGGAGAAGTCGGTACCACGAGAGGGCACCAAGCCAAACCTGTTTTAATTTGTTTGTCAATACACACCTGACACATGACAACAATGCGTAATGGACTTTCCAAACTCACAGAGATACATTTCTACAGCCAGAATGGGATTTTATGAGTTTAGGTGAAAAAAGTGTACACCTAATATATTTTGGTCTGTACCATGAAGGGAACACTTCTGAAAGCGTATACCCTCAGGATATGATCTACCATGACATGAGACATGTCTCACCCTCCTCATTAGTATGCTGCCCATTAGGGTGCATCATCCGCCTTGACATATGCAAATTAATCTGTCCCTATGCTTATTATGTTCCAATGAGCAAAAAAACATTCCTGGTAAATTTTGAAGTAAATTGGATAATATTTAGGTGGCCCACCATTAACCTTTATGAATGGTCAAAATTGTTGCCAAATTCAGGAAATCGCCTGGCAATATGGGGGACTATGGGGGTATATTTCACATTATTTCACTATTATCAATTTGTTAGCCAGTAGTTATTTGAATAATAACTGTATTAAGGGCATGAAGCACACAGCTCACTGGATAAACATTGGGTTTCTTTATGTTGTCATACATGATTTTTCTCAGAAAAACGTTTTTTTTTTTTTTCTATTTTGAATAATATGTTTTTTGATGAAAAACACCTTAATGTGTATTGTAGCACTTGTCATTAATATTTTTATTTTAACTGTTGTTGCTATAGTGTTATAAAAATCCCATAATTCCAAATCAGATATAGGCTACATGCGTGGGAATATTGTGTTTAGTGTAGAGTAGTAGTTTTATCACACAGGATTACAGTACATGAACTTTCTTTAGTGAAGAGTGTATTAGTAGCCTAATGCCAATCCACAGTCTTCAAAATGTACTCTGTCTACAAGACAATCGTCTTGGATATTTGGTTTGGGCAGTGGCCTTGTTCAGGATGACTCGATTATCACTGGATCCCGTCTTCCAAACTGTCGTCAAGTTCTCAGGTGCTTCATGTGGTATCTTTCGGATGGTTCATCAGAAAACAGAACAAAGTGGGAATCAGCAAATATCAAGTGAATGTGAAGTGATTAATGACTGATCGGATTATAGTATAAATGGCAACTTCCAAATATGATGCGTATTTTACATCGACTTGGTGGGCCACATGTATATTGTTTTCCAACCTTGGTACTGGGAAAACCCATGACAGCAAGCTTTTATTGATAGTTTACTTCCATGCTGTTTATTGAAAATGCCTGGCAAAGGCAATTTTTATAGCATCTTCCAACAGCAACAACACGTTACATTTATATAGCGCTTTTCTCAACACTCAAAGCGCTTCACATGGAAAGGGGGACCTCACTAACCACCACCAATGGTCCAATGTGTAGCACCCACCTGGGTGATGTGCTTCAGTAATTCAGCTAGGACAAGGTATCCGTTGGTCTGGCTGCTTCCCCCAACATATACACTACTGCCATATCACAAGAAGTAATACAGATCACACCAAATAATGCGGAGTCCATATTTATATTCAACTTCCATTGACATTATAGGGCTAAACCCATTATTTTTGCCGTTATTTTAAAAAAAAGAAGATATTTTCAGCCTAGGGACGTCTTTAGTTGGAAACTTCAGAGGCCCGGTGGGCCACCTAAACATCAATAGAATTCAATAAAATTTCTCATGGATGTTTGATTTGGCTAATGTAACAAAATTATTTTAGTGACAGATTGATTTTCAATTTTTTTTCAAAAAGTGAGGCGGATGATGCACCCTACTGCTCATGCATAATACATTTGGTATTGGTAAATAGAGTATATGGCTGATACCTTTTTGGGCTGTACCATTTAGGGAAAACTAATTCAACCACCTAAATCATATATTTTCAGAAAACATATACCCTCAGGAGGTGATCTAACATATGTAAAAACCTATCTCACCCTCCCCTGTGCCATTAAGGGAAAACTGGTTCAACCACCCAAACCATATATTTTCTGAAAGCATATAACTTCAGGATTAGATCTAACATGGGTTTTGACTTGTCCCACCCTCCTTTTTAATTTGCTGCCCATGCATAACACATTGGGTATTAGTAAATCAAGTGTATGACTGATATATTTTGTGCTGTACCATGAAGGGAAAACTAATTAAACCACCTAAACCATATATTGTCTGAAAGCATATACCCCCAGAATGTGCACTAACGTGGGTTTTGACATTTCCCACCCTTCTCATGACTTTGCTTCCCATGCATAATACATTGGGTATACAGTAGGTAAATCGGGTGTAAGCCTAATACCTTTTGGGCCGTGCCATTTAGGGAAAACTGATTCAACCACCGAAACTATATATTTTCTGAAAGCATATATCCTCAAGATGCGAACTAACATGGGATTTGACATTTCTCACCCTCCTCAGGACTTTGGTGCCCATATATCTTTGGGTATAGGTAAACCGGGTGTATGGCTTGTATATTGAGTGCTCTACTAAGCTTCAGCTATGCTAGAGTCCCAGATGTTCATAATGCATTTTTGTATTATAGACACATATAGCTATCAGAAAATAACAATAAAGTTTGGTGCCTTTAGTTGGTACCGATCGCCCCAAAATGGGACTCAAGCTCATGAACTAATACAATTGTTTTCATTTCCCCTGGTTTAAAAGAGGACCTTGGAGTAAAAAACTAAACCTATTGAGATTGAAGATAATATTGTTATACAGAATATAAAGTTTGCTTTAATAATTATCTTCTCTTGTCTTGAGAAATACATTTTGTAATGCAAACGTTGTGTAATCACTAATGACACAAATAAGTATAAGTATTTATACTCTTTTGATCCCGTGAGGGAAATTTGGTCTCTGCATTTATCCCAATCCGTGAATTAGTGAAACACACTCAGCACACAGTGAACACACAGTGAGGTGAAGCACACACTAATCCCGGCACGAGTGAGCTGCCTGCTACAGGCTTTCGGGGGGAGCAGTGAGGGGTTAGGTGCCTTGCTCAAGGGCACTTCAGCCGTTCCTACTGGGCGGGGTATGACGTAATACTGTATGTCATTTGTTTTTCCTGCTATAGACTCATATAACTTTGGAAATTTTTTTACTTTACCTTTGACCCCATGACCTTTAGTACCTAGTCAGTGCATGTAGGATGTATTAACTGTATTGGTTTCATGAAGATCCTTCAATCTGCATGGTTGGGAGATATCACAGCAAAACTATATTTCAAGTATGACCTCATGTGACCTTGACCTTTGACTTCATCAGTTCATCAAGCCCTTATAATGAGTATACCAAGTTTGATAAAGATCCTCTAATTGGCTTGGGAGATATTGTCTAATATTGTGATATTCTAATTTTGACCCAATATCCATTGTATTGTGGTCCAAAAGAAGGCCCTCTATTTCCCCCCCGGTAAGGATTGGTGTTGGAGGCACTTGAAATTCTTAATCTACATAAAATGACGGTTCAAATGATACCAAATGCTTTCGCTCTATTTACTGCCATCTTAAACCATAATTCACTCAGACTATACAATCCATTGGCTGAACAAAGTTCTCAATTGCCTGAACTCATTTAGCTAATTCTTCAGTCGGTTGTCAATACCATAAACCAGTGGTCCCCGAACTACGGCCCGCGGGGCGGATACGGCCCGCCACCTCATTTTGGGTGGCCCCCCAAAACCTGTCTGTGGTATATAGCATCTGGCCTGCACGGGAGTACGACATCGTCAAACTATAACCTCCGTAATTTCCCCCATTCATTCTCTATGGCGAGTCATAACAGTACACATGTAATACTCTTTTTGTCCACTGGTGGTTGTTTTGGCACTGTTTCACGTGTACCATCGAAAACGGAATGAAATGTAGGCCTACCTGCAAACAATGTAAGAGGCCTATGCTGACTGCATCAGTGCTCAAAGTATTTTAAAAGTTTATCAATTAATTGTTAATAATAACTAACTAACTTCTATTCAAGTCATATTTCTGGGACTTCCTGGGATAATTATTTCTATTTTTTATTCACTCGTTAAAATGTTCATCCAAATTCACAATTCACAAAGTTCTCATCAGGTGAGTGAAAGTTAGAATGGTGGTCATTTCAGATGTTTTTGCCAGCACTTAAAACATAAGACTCTCATAGTTTGAGAACTTTAAATTATTTGTAGGATATTGCTTGTTCACAACTTGAGCTGTGTATGCAAAGACACAGAGTTCAGAGTTCACACATTTTAAATAAAATATACTTTTGGGAATGCTAAAGTCTTTTTATTCGTGTCATTTCATTTGAGCTACATTTTACATGGCATGATGGCAATATAAACACAGCTAACAATGGCATTAAATTGCAGTAGCCTATGATTAAATGTAATAGAATATTCAACTAAGGTAGACTGTTGTTGTTCACAGCACTAAGCTATTTATGGTTACTGATATACTCCGAGTCTCTGGCCCTCTCTTAGAGCCAGGCATAGTGAGCTGGCCCTCGGAAGGAAAAGTTTGGGGACCACTGCCTTAAACCATTTCACATGGTAAAACACAATTTGTAGATCTCACTTACACTTTTCAGCAAAACTCATTCTCAATTAGTTAGGGAAAGTTAGCCCCCCCCCCCCCCCCAATCTGCAAAAAAAATTCTTACCAATATTAGCTTTTGAGATGTCTAACTAGGGGGTTTTAGGGGTGCTGAATCTATCCCAGCCATTCATTTTGAGTAAAAATTACTCCAAGTCCATAAAAAATCCATAACAAGTGGTTTTATTGAACAATTACAAAACAAAACTTCCTTAATCAGTTTAAAATTTAACAAACCTCATCCAACTCCCCTGCCCTCCCTCATTCCTGTTATCTTCTGGCTGGTTTTTGTTCTGGCAAGTTTTACCATGACTTTTCCACAATAATGATGGTTAAGGTTTTGTACAGATTCGTAAAGATGAACCCTTTTTATTCAAGGTTTGAATACATTTGTGGATATTAAGATTTCAATTTACATAACATTGGTAGATATTTACATTAACATTACAATTTTAAAAGAGAGGACCTTGAAAATTAGTTAAAAGGGCACAGACGGACCACAGTTGGTTAACAGAGCCCACCAGTGTCATGGGTAAGACTTTATCCAAAATATGGTACTCTTTAATCCGCCTAATAGCGCGCTCTACATGAATTCGCAGTCTTGCTATCGCTTGAGTCTTTCGAACTTCGTCTGCAGTGAAGTGTCCACTTGGGCCTAAAAAAGGAGGGATTACAAGGGAGACCTGTCTTTCAGAGAGAAGGTCCTTGATGAGAAAGCCTTTATCGGCCATTACCATATCTCCTTCTTCGAGAACAGAAAGGATACCTGATTTTTTGGTAATTTCTTTGTCAGATATTGAACCTGTATATAATTCACTGACAAAAGTCACTTCACCTGAGGGGGCAATGCCTATTAGGCCCTTAAATTTGGTGTTACCTTTGTAGTGTGAATGAATCGCTGAGTTAAGGACCTTGGAGCTAAGTTTCTGTACATGAATTTCTGTGCAATCTAATATAACTCTAGTAGCCGGGAACGTGCATTTAAAACAATCTGGCATAAGTTCATCCACAGTTTTCCTTGAAGGCCACATTGGAAGTGATCCCAACATAAAGTACAAAAAATTGACCCAGGTCACACAGACCCTGCTTACTGTTGACTGTGATACATGGAAACGGGTTGCAAGATCCTGCTCAGGAAATCCCTGCCTCAACCTACAAAGAAAAAGAAAAAACTGGTCCATAGTGGACAATTTAGAGGCGCTAAAGCCTTGACGAAGTACCTCCCCACTTGTATGTTTAAGTCGCTGAGCCTGACTCCAACCCACCATATTTTCTGCAGTAGGTTGCAGGGCCATAAACACAGCTTTAAATGTTTCATAATCTGGGAACCCTGTATAAAATGAAATCTGTTTATCGTCACCTTGAAAATTTGAAATCAAAAACTGTTTTTGTTTAAGATCTAAAATTAAAAGTTCTTGATCACCGATGGTCTTGCGGGCTTCCTCAAGTTGATCTTGAAGTGAGGGAGGCAGTGCAGCATATTCATGGTCTGGGTGCGGAGGGGGTATCTCTTCACTGGAAGTATAAGAGAAACATATTGATGGACACATTAGGCCTTTTACAAGGATACTCATGCTCAATTCATGTAACCAATTACACCTTTTACGTACCTCAACACATTCACACCATGTCGATCATCGAGATCCGTGGAAACATTACTGGAAATCATCAACAGAGAAATACTGTCACTACACAGTTAATAAATGCATTACAAACTAGTAAGTTAATTCATTTAAATACTACCTTGCAGTTCTAACAACACTCCTCCCCTCTGGTCTGACAGAACTCCATGCAAACACTGTTGGCACAGCTCCTGGTTTCAACTTGGTGATGCCAGTCCTGCTTTTCACAAGGCAGTCTGGGAGGAAATGCTCCGAGCACACTTTTGTGTATGTGTTTATCTGCATCAGCAAATAAAATGTAATCATATAAACATTTTTACATGTATAATTGTATTGATCAGACAGACTCAATGTGACTCCTGTACATCCTCCTCCTAGAAAACGGATGTGATGTATATTCCCTAGGTTAACTTGTGACTAGAAGCTACAAACAAGGTCTAACAAGAAATACAAACAAGGTCACTCAGAATATGCTGATACTAGTGAATCTGTGGTGGTAGATTTTAATAACATACTACTAATTTTGGACTAAGCTGTATATATTTCAACAACCTGGCTCTCTGCTCAAGCTAGTTATGGAGACGGCTCAGCCTCACAGCACCAGAAATATAATAAAACTTACCTTAAAGTTACGACCAGGGTCCCTTCTGATGTTTATTATCCATTGTCGACGTAGTCCCTGATCTTTGGGGAAACGGTGAAACGTTTGTCCTCTGTAAGATTTTTTCCTGTGTGATGAAGTGCATTGGGGAACACAGCAGTGAGGCGCCATTGCACTGATAAATCGCGTTGTGAGAACTCCCGGAAGTGGTAAGTGTACCCCTCAGTCTCGGTGGAACCAGACATTCTCTGGTGGAACCAACCAGAGCCCGTCTTCGTCTCCTTTGTGTTCAACCCAGCATGCATCACATCAAGTCAGATCTGCATTAAGACGAACACGCCTTTTCTCTGGTGGAACGTTCGAGTAAATACTACGAAGCACGTTAGACATATCTAGGCTATTTAGACCTAATGCAGGCTACACAAAGCCTTGACTCAAGGTTACGTGATAGGCCTATATACTCAGTTACGTGATATATTTGTCAAATTAGGCTTTCAGTTCAGATCTGCGCGTTCTCGGTGTTGGGATGATGTTGGGCAATCGTCAAACGTGGAGACGCAAGACCGCCTATATTAAAAAACAATTACTTCCGCATTTATGAGCGAAATCGTAATCTACACTGCAGTCATTTTTGGTAACCTGTAACATCAAATAAACCGATTGTCATCAGATGTTTTATGGTATGCACGTCCATAGTGGCATATTTACACGCACAACACTATTAAAGCGCAATTGAGATCCAAAATGCTTGTAGAGGCGGAGCTCCACCTGTAAGATAGGCACCATCTGACATGTGATATCTGATATGACAAAATCCTACACCTGAGATAACTTCGTTTTGATTATTTAGGAATAACTCGTTATATTTCTAGTTGCTGTGCCTTTACTTTATGAAACGTTGCCAGGTATTTATAATAACAGTTTTAGAAAAGCAATAAGCCACTCGAGTCCGTAGGTTACACTGATTCTACAACAGCTAAGGGGGGTTTCGTGCCTAACGCCCCATAGCTGTTGTAGAATCAGTGTAACCTACGGCCTCTCGGGGCTTATTGCTTAAACAGAGCATAGCCTACATGTCATTGATTAAACACAACCACTCAAAATGTATCAATAGATTTTGACTGGTTGCAGGTTCCAACAAAGAACAATAATTACAGTATCACAGAAACAAAGGACAAGTCTGTGAGATGCAGGGTACAGTAGGCCTGGGCCTACTATAAAAATTAAGGTACAGGAGAAAGAACAAAAAAGATCGCAAGCGAAGTGAAGTAGTAATTTCTGATTAATGTCATGTCATCCATACTGGTAAACACAAGTGGCAACAAAATACACATAGAGCACAGACATGTCATTGATTAAACACAACCACTCAAAATTGATTTCACTTGTTTCAAATGATGTGACCCAATATAGGCCATTTTAGAGAGCAAACAGGTTGTTGAAGGTGAGAATGAGGACGAGGACGAGTGCGTATGAGGTGGGGAACAAGGAGGAGGAAGAACAAAAAAAAATTGCAGAGCAGCAAAGTAGTAATTTCTGATCAGTTCTGAGCTACTATGACTATGATGATGTTTTTGGAATGAGGGGAAAAACAAAAAAATTGTTTTGAGATTAAAAATGTATACTTCTCCCTGTGAACTATGTTTTAAACAATGTGTTTTCTATTTTTGGTGTATTGTTTACTGACTGCATGATATTGTATATCATTTTGATCGCTTTGTTTATGATTTGAGAGCAGTGTTTGATTTTGAGCACAGGTAAAACTGTTTTGAGGCGAAACTTTGATTTTGCAAGAGGAGTCAGAGGTTTTGTAAATAGTGCTTGAAGATGAGGTTTTGTGTTTAATGTTTTAAGACAATGGAGCAAGGTTTCAGACATTGTGTTATAGCAATTGAGAAAAACTGTAAGCCGTGGCAAAATTGTGTTCATGGGTGCTCATTAGGCAATTCTGCAATTTACCAGTCTGGACAGCAGGTGGCAGAATTGTGCCGCAGGTATGTCTCCAGCATCCTGGCCTTGTATGCCCTCCCTATGAACAAGGTGCTGTGCTCCAACAAAAAAAGAATTTTGGTGGTCCAGTTATATTTATCCAGTTGAATAGCATTTACACATTTAAATGTGTTCTAATGAAAACATTTTTAGAATGAGTCCTTCATAGTTTTCTCATGTTTAGCCATTAAGATTCATCATAGTCTGGTCAAGATTGTTCTTTTTGGCCTGCTCAGTGTCTTTGTAAGAGCAACACACATGTAGAACAAGAACACTGTTTGTTTTGTCTGTAAAAGTTTTGCGTAGACTGACGTTTGGTCATGCTGACTGGTGATCAGAGCAGTGGGTCAAATTGGATTATGGGAAGGAACTCTGAGCCATAGATGGTGAGGGCTTAGCCAGGTGCCTTGCAGCAAACTGCTTGATCTCTAAGTCCCTCTAACACATGCGTCGGTGTCTGGAGGACATATTTTCCAAGAATGACACTACCAGTTTGATGTCATCCTTTCTTGTTTCAAGCATTACCCTGTTAAATTGTGATCGGCCAAAAATGAAGGATAGGCCGGTGTGATATTGGCTAGGCCTAGCCCCTGTGGTTTACAAAGCGTAGACTTCACTTTGCATATTGGATACTCAAATGCACGCTTCCTTGGGCCTACTTGGAGATTATATACGCAAATTAGGATGCTTTTACATAAAGAATTAAAAAGTTTGTGCCTTCTGATCGAATTTACTTTACCTTAGGCTAATTGATTGGTGCGTCCATTACGGAGGAGAGGGCAGCACAAGTCTCGCAGACCTTCACTTGGTTAAGGATGTAATCTCGCGGGAATTTCTGAGCAATGCAAAGAGGTAGCTCCTTCAAGTAAGTCCTTCGCTGCGATACACCGGGCAACAGTTCATAATTTGTCCAGGTGGCATCTGCTGCTTCGCTTTCACTTAACAGGGAATTTGTGCTTAATTCTATTCGTAGTTTCGAGCTGCGCTGTAATATTTTTTCGTGTATCGGTGGCTACATTGTGCTGTCATATAAACCACTGATCTCTCAAACAACATCCCATATCACCAGGTACCTGCTCGCCACCGATCGCTAGAATGGTGTCCTGTCAAGGAAAGCCGGTGGCGATTATTTTCGGAGCCCTGATGCTTCATTTGGTGTCAGCTCAGAACGGTAAGAAAATTATGCTATTTTTTGCTACATGAAATACTCATTCATTCAAATCTCGTTTTCCCTTCGTGTTTGAGGTTCTATAGGCATAGCTAAACGGATTCCTTCAGGTTGGTATGACGGGTGGAAATGACTGACGGGACGCCCTCGTTCAGTACGTCGGCGTAACGTTAGCCTAGTTCAGCAAACTGCCGATTTCATAATAATAATAGGAATCTGATATGCCTAATATAACAGGGTAACAGGGTAACGTGGTCGAATAGGTTCATATGGACGGTGGAATCATGTCGACTTTAAATATCAGTCCCATGTGCAACGTTACGTAGCTAGCCTAATATTACAGTGAATTTGTGTAGTGTACAGTTGCCTAATACTGTATTATTTGCTGTCGTCGAAGCACGCAGAATGGATAGGCAAGCGTTTATCACTCGAGGGAAGGTCTGTTACAGAGTGATTGATGAGACAGCCGAGTGCTGTTGGATGTGGGACTCGCTCATCGGTTGACAAGGGCAGACTTGACTAGGTTCTGCAGGTGAAGGTTACTATAGTAGGCTAGTCTGAGACATGAGCTACTAGTTCTTACATAACCTATACGACTATATCCTGAATTGCCAGATCACAATTATCTCTCGAAAGCCGATGACTCAGTAATGCACTTGTTTCCCACCTTTTTGTTTTACGTGTGGTGCCATTTATTTTTTATTTATATTTCCTGACTGAACAGTGGGGTATCCTATCTGTTCTCAGCTGTTTTAACAGCTGTGAGTGCGATTTCAAGAAACATATTATGATGGTGTCTAGATCGAGATGCTGGACTGAATACCAGTCTCTGCAGAGCCGTAAATAGCACCAGTGCTCTCTGCTGTATGCTTCTATTAATAGCGCCGATGCAGCAGCGGGCTGCTTGCCGTTAATGTCCTTCTGTGTGAGTGAACCCGTTAAAGTCTTAACTGGGGGAGCGCCGCAGTGCTTTATGACATTGAGCTCTCAGAAGACTTGTAATGAATTCACTCAGTCTAAATTACAGAACGTTGTCGCGGCTGTGTTATGTGTTGCGGAATGCCTTAAACCCGAGGAGAGTGCGATTGGAGGTGGGACGGCGCTGTTCACTGGACAGCGACGGTGTCTGCACGTCTGTCCTCAGGGTCAGTGGTGGGCAGTGTGACAACCATGCATCTGCCTCCCCGACCTCTTCCATTTTGCTCTTACTGTAGAGAGGAAAAACTGCTGAGGACAGTAGGCGAGGATGTCTGCTCTCCCCTCTCTCACAGAATATTGGGTCTGCTTTGCCTATAGGATACATTACTCAGAAAGGTGTTGATGGTGATATGCGTAATTCAGCTGTGGTTCTCAAAGTGCCGTCCCATAGCCGAGGTGTTTGCAAATTCATTTGCTTTAAACGACAAAGTTGTGGCTTGTCATTTTAAAAATGTATGTCTACAGAAGATGAGTCTTTTCACCAATAAAACAAGTAAATTGTGTCTATTTGCTCCCACCCACATTAACATTGATCTTGAATCAGTTAAGGAAGAACCATTCCTACTGCTGCTTAGATGGTTTATTTGGCAACTAGACAGGGCTATTTCTCCATAACTGGCCCTGTGGCCACACACAGCACAGCCAGAGTGAGGCTTTTTAAAAGCAGCCTATTTGATGTGCAGATGCTGGGGCTGATTGAAGGAGCTTTGTCTGGGTGGGGCTAACTGAGGACGTGTGTGTGTGTGTGTGTGTGTGTGTGTCATCTGCCCTGCTGGTTATGAATGTGTGCCATCACTGGATGTAACTATTCTACAGTCTAGTCTACAGGCTGGTTGTAAGATGTGGTGCCAGTCTAGTCTACATACAGGCTGTCTGTAAGATGTGCCAGTCTAGTCTACATGCTGTATAAGTAAGATGTGCCAGTCTAGTCTACAGGCTGTATATGTGCCAGTCTAGTCTACATGCTGTATGTAAGATGTGCCAGTCTAGTCTACAGGCTGGTTGTAAGATGGTGCCAGTCTAGTCTACAGGCTGGTTGTAAGATGTGGTGCCAGTCTAGTCTACAGGCTGGTTGTAAGATGTGGTGCCATTTGGCCTCATTTATCAGCACTCATAGCAGCTGCCGATCCGCAGGGACATCGGTCTGATGGGGGTGCCCGATCTGAATCCCGCTGGCTTGGCTTTGCACCCCCTCACTGTTTCTACATTCTCCTTTAAGAGTTTCAGAGAGATGAAGGGAGAGGTAATGAGACACAGGATGGCAGGGAGAAAGGAAAAATACACACACACACACACACACATACGCCGAGGAGTGTATTGTTTCCAGTGACATTCAATCGGCAAAGCTCTAGTTTCTCATGAAATGTTAAACGTGCCGTGGTCCACTTTTGCTCCACCATACTAACTAGGAGATGGTCTTTGAGAAAACATTATTGTCGAGTAAAGAGGAAAGGTGTGAGAATATCAAAGCTGTTATCTGTTAGTTGCTGTTGATCTACTGTATTTGTTAGGCCTATGTTAAAATCAGAGTTAATTGTGACTGTTAGTAAATTGCTTACCCAGTTAGCGTGCTTATGAGAATACTAGCATTTTGAGAGAGTGTTGTTAATAGTGATTGGACAGCATTGTGTTCCTTTGTTTGGGTTGTATTTCATCGATCTGCGGCTTCTAGTCGAGATCAATCATCTGCAGCGCACTTGAGGACTCATTTGCATGGCATTGTGTCACCCAACTCTCTTATGGACAACTACCAATGTGTTTTTTTTTAAAGAGAAGCATGCTGATTGCCTTCAGGGTTAGAGAGTTCTTACACTGATAGTTTGTATCTCTCCCAAAACATTATTAAGCACATTATACACTGTGCTGAACTGCTAGGCTTGTGTCTGAATCATGGAGATAGTGTGTGTGTGTGTGTGTGTGTGTATGTGGGAGGCAGATCTGTGTGGGGTGAGAATGCTCAGTTGATTTTTTTTTTTCACTTACAGCACTGTGTTTAAGCACCTGCTTGGTTGCCTCAGTGTGCTGCTATGGAAACGGAATGCGTCTCTCACTATGTGCCCACACATGCCAGGGGACAGAGCTACTGCTCCAGCACTCTTCCTCCTATGTGACGGGGTGGGGGTGAGGTTCCACCTAGCATTAGCACTGTTCCTCCTCTGTGGGTCCAGGACAGAGATCTAGCATTAGCACTGTTCCTCCTCTGTGGGTCCAGGACAGAGATCTAGCATTAGCACTGTTCCTCCTCTGTGGGTCCAGGACAGAGATCTAGCATTAGCACTGTTCCTCCTCTGTCTGTGGGTCCAGGGTCCAGAGATCTAGCATTAGCACTGTTCCTCCTATGTCTGTAGGTCTAGGACAGAGATCTAGTGCTAGCAGCGTTCCTCCTCTGTGACAGATCGTCTAATTTTCTGTCCACCTAAGCACTTGCTGATGACCAGACACACTGGTGGAATCATCCCCTCTCTCAGCAGATGATAGTTCACAGCTGAAATGGTTGCTATGGAGAAATGTCCTCTCCATCCAGTGACCTTGGGAACATGCAGACTGCTGTTCATAAGAAATGCTGTGAGAGTCTGAGTGTGTGAGAGAGAGATATTGCATGTTTGAGTGTGTGAGAGAGTGTTTGAGATTCTGAGTGTGTATGTGTGTTGGTGTGTGAGTGTTTGAGACTGTGTGTGTGTGTGTGAGAGAGAGAGTGTGAGAGAAATGCGGCTTGGCCAACTCACATAGACATCCCAGTACATATTCAGATGGTGTTGATTGATGAGTTGCTCAGAGAAGAAGTGACAGGTGGTCGCCTCTTCTCATCTCACTTCCTGTCAGCTGCAGATGCCACTCAATGCTTTACCCACTACTCCACCACACTTGAACCGTGTCATAAGGTTCCACCTTCTCACTCTCACACAGATTACAGCTCAACAGAATACACATCACACATCACAGCCATGCAGGAGGGGATGAATGTAACCTGGGGATTCTTGTGCAGTGACTCGGATGTGCTACAGTCCAGTCTTTATGGATGGTGTCCTGATCCCAGTAGGGTGCTGAGGGTCCGTCGGTCTGTCCATCTGAGTGTGTCTGTTCACATAACAAACAAATACTGGTCCAATTTACTTGAATTGTTCAAACAATGTAAAGGGTCACCATATCTGGGTCTTCCTACAGGGTGACCTGGGTCGGTATCAGGATGTTTCGCTTTCTTGAACACGGTGAGGGTTTTCAGTCGCTTGCCTGCTCTTGTTCATACTGAGTCTTATCCATGAAATAAATTAATAAACCCTTTTAGGGAGGTTTTAAAACATGCTGTATCTTTGAGGGTATGGACTTGTATGCATGTACTGTATGCATGGGAACTGAATAAATATGCTGTTAATGTGAATTACAGGTCAGTTTTACTGGTCAAGGTTATTGTATGGGTCAGTTTGAGGACTTTCAAGCTTTTCTTTATTCATCAATTATCTACAGTGTTTCCCACAGAATTGAATTCTATTTGTGGTGGTAGGTTTGCAGAATTAACTTGAATGCAACAGTTTTTTAAACAAATTAGCGCAACGTGGTTATGATACTAACCAGATTTAAGCAAAATGTAGTACAACCTGGAAAATCATTGTGTGGTGGTCAGTGTTGATATTGTGGTGGGCTGCCACAAATAAGTCCATGTATGGGAAACACTGATCTATATTTTTGTTCAGCTGGACCATTATGTCACATTTATTTTTTTATGAATGCCTTGCATGAGCCTGTTTACTTTCAATGTGTGTCTTCTGTTTATTTATTTTGCTGCTTGTGTTCTTTTGTCCTTGTTTTGTCCTTATTCATTTTGTCTATTTTATGTTAATCTTTTGTCCTTCATTGTTTTCTTTTCCTTCAACCCTTTCCTTTTTTCTCTTTTTTCGGCCCTTCTTGCCCCGCTCTCTTGCCCCTGCATGCTGACCTCCTGCCTCCCCCTCCACCCCCGATGGGTGCAGCGGGGTTTGTGAAGTCGCCCCTGTCGGAGACTAAGCTGACGGGGGACACGTTTGAGCTGTACTGTGACGTAGTGGGCAGCCCCACCCCGGAGATCCAGTGGTGGTACGCCGAGGTGAACCGGGCAGACTCATTCCGCCAGCTCTGGGATGGTGCACGCAAGCGCCGTGTATCCATCAACACGGCGTACGCCACCAACGCCGTTAGCGTACTCGCCGTCACATACGTCAGCCTTGACGACTCGGGGACGTACGAGTGTCGCGCCAGTAACGACCCGCGCCGCAACGACCTGCGACAGAACCCGTCCACCACCTGGATCCGAGCCCAGGCCACCGTCACGGTTCTGCAGAGTGAGTCTGGGGGTGACGCTCCCCATACTACCCAGCTGAGAGAGCAGCCATTAGGCTCCACCCCTTCCTGCAGATAAACCCCACCCCCTCTCATATCGCCTAGAGGTGGAGTACCGCCTAGTATCCTGCAGACACAACAGCAGCTAGACTCTACCTAAACCTCCACCCTGTTAGCCTTTTTTTACAGTACTGCAGAGTGAGTCTCCTTGGTGAAGCTCCCCCTAGTGGCGATCGTCCGCAGCATCCTGTTTACAGCTCTACTTAGTACTTGTAGTAGGTGTAGATCCCCCAATATTCTGTTCAATGACACCACCCATACACACACACGCATTCACACACACACACACAAACACACACACACACCAACTCACTCTCACTCACACACCAATGGCTACTTTTGCTCATAGTTGTAATGGAAGGTTGTATGGTGTAAGTCTGCGAGCTGCATGCCTTCTTGTGTACCCCTTAATGAACCTGCTCCCCATCCCCCACTCCTCCATCATGAATGTGTCTCCTGCTCTACCCAGAGGTAGAGACCAAATTAATGACCCCTCCCCACCCAAGTGGCTGAATGTGGCTGCTGCTGTCAGTGAGTGAGGAGGAGGAGTGAGGAAATGTCAGCCTCTCTGAGCTGTAGTGTTGCTTGGCCTACAGCAATAGACACTGATGAACTCCCCAATCTAAAACACACAAACACATACAACCAGCAGCACTCGCACACACTCACAGACACCACGCAAAACCAAAAATACCCACACAAGACTTAGACTCACAGAGTTCTAGAAACATCCACAAGCATAAAAGTCGGTACTGCACCTGTAGTCAGTTCTGCTCTCTGTAGTCAGTACTGCACTCTGTAGTCAGTTCTGCTCTCTGTAGTCAGTACTGCACTCTATAGTCGGTACTGCACTCTGTAGTCGGTACTGCACCTGTAGTCAGTTCTGCTCTCTGTAGTCAGTACTGCACTCTGTAGTCGGTACTGCACTCTGTAGTCAGTTCTGCTCTCTGTAGTCAGTACTGCACTCTATAGTCGGTACTGCACTCTGTATTCGGTACTGCACTCTGTAGTCGGTACTGCACTCTGTAGTCGGTACTGCACCTGTAGTCAGTTCTGCTCTCTGTAGTCAGTACTGCACTCTATAGTCGGTACTGCACTCTGTAGTCAGTTCTGCTCTCTGTAGTCAGTACTGCACTCTGTAGTCGGTACTGCACCTGTAGTCAGTTCTGCTCTCTGTAGTCAGTACTGCACTCTATAGTCGGTACTGCACCTGTAGTCAGTTCTGCTCTCTGTAGTCAGTACTGCACTCTATAGTCGGTACTGCACTCTGTAGTCAGTTCTGCTCTCTGTAGTCAGTACTGCACTCTGTAGTCGGTACTGCACTCTGTAGTCGGTACTGCACTCTGTAGTCGGTACTGCACTCTGTAGTCGGTACTGCACTCTGTAGTCAGTTCTGCTCTCTGTAGTCAGTACTGCACTCTGTAGTCGGTACTGCACTCTGTAGTCAGTTCTGCTCTCTGTAGTCAGTACTGCACTCTGTAGTCAGTTCTGCTCTCTGTAGTCAGTACTGCACTCTATAGTCGGTACTGCACCTGTAGTCAGTTCTGCTCTCTGTAGTCAGTACTGCACTCTATAGTCGGTACTGCACTCTGTAGTCAGTTCTGCTCTCTGTAGTCAGTACTGCACTCTATAGTCGGTACTGCACTCTGTAGTCGGTACTGCACTCTGTAGTCGGTACTGCACCTGTAGTCAGTTCTGCTCTCTGTAGTCAGTACTGCACTCTGTAGTCAGTTCTGCTCTCTGTAGTCAGTACTGCACTCTGTAGTCAGTTCTGCTCTCTGTAGTCAGTACTGCACTCTGTAGTCAGTTCTGCTCTCTGTAGTCAGTACTGCACTCTATAGTCGGTACTGCACTCTGTAGTCAGTTCTGCTCTCTGTAGTCAGTACTGCACTCTGTAGTCAGTTCTGCTCTCTGTAGTCAGTACTGCACTCTGTAGTCAGTTCTGCTCTCTGTAGTCAGTACTGCACTCTGTAGTCGGTACTGCACTCTGTAGTCGGTACTGCACTCTGTAGTCAGTTCTGCTCTCTGTAGTCAGTACTGCACTCTGTAGTCAGTTCTGCTCTCTGTAGTCAGTACTGCACTCTGTAGTCGGTACTGCACTCTGTAGTCAGTTCTGCTCTCTGTAGTCAGTACTGCACTCTGTAGTCGGTACTGCACTCTGTAGTCAGTTCTGCTCTCTGTAGTCAGTACTGCACTCTGTAGTCGGTACTGCACCTGTAGTCAGTTCTGCTCTCTGTAGTCAGTACTGCACTCTGTAGTCAGTTCTGCTCTCTGTAGTCAGTACTGCACTCTATAGTCGGTACTGCACTCTGTAGTCGGTACTGCACTCTGTAGTCGGTACTGCACTCTGTAGTCGGTACTGCACTCTGTAGTCAGTTCTGCTCTCTGTAGTCAGTACTGCACTCTATAGTCGGTACTGCACCTGTAGTCAGTTCTGCTCTCTGTAGTCAGTACTGCACTCTGTAGTCGGTACTGCACTCTGTAGTCAGTTCTGCTCTCTGTAGTCAGTACTGCACTCTGTAGTCGGTACTGCACTCTGTAGTCGGTACTGCACTCTGTAGTCAGTTCTGCTCTCTGTAGTCAGTACTGCACTCTGTAGTCAGTTCTGCTCTCTGTAGTCAGTACTGCACTCTATAGTCGGTACTGCACTCTGTAGTCGGTACTGCACTCTGTAGTCAGTTCTGCTCTCTGTAGTCAGTACTGCACTCTATAGTCGGTACTGCACTCTGTAGTCGGTACTGCACTCTGTAGTCGGTACTGCACTCTGTAGTCGGTACTGCACTCTGTAGTCGGTACTGCACTCTGTAGTCGGTACTGCACCTGTAGTCAGTTCTGCTCTCTGTAGTCAGTACTGCACTCTGTAGTCGGTACTGCACTCTGTAGTCGGTACTGCACTCTGTAGTCGGTACTGCACCTGTAGTCAGTTCTGCTCTCTGTAGTCAGTACTGCACTCTGTAGTCAGTTCTGCTCTCTGTAGTCAGTACTGCACTCTATAGTCGGTACTGCACTCTGTAGTCAGTTCTGCTCTCTGTAGTCAGTACTGCACTCTATAGTCGGTACTGCACTCTGTAGTCGGTACTGCACCTGTAGTCAGTTCTGCTCTCTGTAGTCAGTACTGCACTCTATAGTCGGTACTGCACCTGTAGTCAGTTCTGCTCTCTGTAGTCAGTACTGCACTCTATAGTCGGTACTGCACCTGTAGTCAGTTCTGCTCTCTGTAGTCAGTACTGCACTCTATAGTCGGTACTGCACCTGTAGTCAGTTCTGCTCTCTGTAGTCAGTACTGCACTCTATAGTCGGTACTGCACTCTGTAGTCAGTTCTGCTCTCTGTAGTCAGTACTGCACTCTGTAGTCGGTACTGCACTCTGTAGTCGGTACTGCACTCTGTAGTCGGTACTGCACTCTGTAGTCGGTACTGCACTCTGTAGTCGGTACTGCACCTGTAGTCAGTTCTGCTCTCTGTAGTCAGTACTGCACTCTGTAGTCGGTACTGCACTCTGTAGTCAGTTCTGCTCTCTGTAGTCAGTACTGCACTCTATAGTCGGTACTGCACTCTGTAGTCAGTTCTGCTCTCTGTAGTCAGTACTGCACTCTGTAGTCAGTTCTGCTCTCTGTAGTCAGTACTGCACTCTGTAGTCGGTACTGCACTCTGTAGTCAGTTCTGCTCTCTGTAGTCAGTACTGCACTCTGTAGTCGGTACTGCACTCTGTAGTCGGTACTGCACTCTGTAGTCGGTACTGCACTCTGTAGTCGGTACTGCACTCTGTAGTCGGTACTGCACCTGTAGTCAGTTCTGCTCTCTGTAGTCAGTACTGCACTCTATAGTCGGTACTGCACTCTGTAGTCGGTACTGCACTCTGTAGTCGGTACTGCACTCTGTAGTCGGTACTGCACTCTGTAGTCGGTACTGCACTCTGTAGTCGGTACTGCACTCTGTAGTCGGTACTGCACTCTGTAGTCGGTACTGCACTCTGTAGTCAGTTCTGCTCTCTGTAGTCAGTACTGCACTCTATAGTCGGTACTGCACCTGTAGTCAGTTCTGCTCTCTGTAGTCAGTACTGCACTCTGTAGTCAGTTCTGCTCTCTGTAGTCAGTACTGCACTCTATAGTCGGTACTGCACTCTGTAGTCAGTTCTGCTCTCTGTAGTCAGTACTGCACTCTGTAGTCAGTTCTGCTCTCTGTAGTCAGTACTGCACTCTATAGTCGGTACTGCACTCTGTAGTCAGTTCTGCTCTCTGTAGTCAGTACTGCACTCTGTAGTCGGTACTGCACCTGTAGTCAGTTCTGCTCTCTGTAGTCAGTACTGCACTCTGTAGTCAGTTCTGCTCTCTGTAGTCAGTACTGCACTCTATAGTCGGTACTGCACTCTGTAGTCAGTTCTGCTCTCTGTAGTCAGTACTGCACTCTGTAGTCAGTTCTGCTCTCTGTAGTCAGTACTGCACTCTATAGTCGGTACTGCACTCTGTAGTCGGTACTGCACCTGTAGTCAGTTCTGCTCTCTGTAGTCAGTACTGCACTCTATAGTCGGTACTGCACTCTGTAGTCAGTTCTGCTCTCTGTAGTCAGTACTGCACTCTGTAGTCAGTTCTGCTCTCTGTAGTCAGTACTGCACTCTGTAGTCAGTTCTGCTCTCTGTAGTCAGTACTGCACTCTATAGTCGGTACTGCACCTGTAGTCAGTTCTGCTCTCTGTAGTCAGTACTGCACTCTGTAGTCAGTTCTGCTCTCTGTAGTCAGTACTGCACTCTATAGTCGGTACTGCACTCTGTAGTCAGTTCTGCTCTCTGTAGTCAGTACTGCACTCTGTAGTCGGTACTGCACTCTGTAGTCAGTTCTGCTCTCTGTAGTCAGTACTGCACTCTATAGTCGGTACTGCACTCTGTAGTCAGTTCTGCTCTCTGTAGTCAGTACTGCACTCTGTAGTCGGTACTGCACTCTGTAGTCAGTTCTGCTCTCTGTAGTCAGTACTGCACTCTATAGTCGGTACTGCACTCTGTAGTCAGTTCTGCTCTCTGTAGTCAGTACTGCACTCTATAGTCGGTACTGCACTCTGTAGTCGGTACTGCACTCTGTAGTCGGTACTGCACTCTGTAGTCGGTACTGCACCTGTAGTCAGTTCTGCTCTCTGTAGTCAGTACTGCACTCTGTAGTCGGTACTGCACTCTGTAGTCAGTTCTGCTCTCTGTAGTCAGTACTGCACTCTATAGTCGGTACTGCACTCTGTAGTCAGTTCTGCTCTCTGTAGTCAGTACTGCACTCTATAGTCGGTACTGCACTCTGTAGTCGGTACTGCACCTGTAGTCAGTTCTGCTCTCTGTAGTCAGTACTGCACTCTATAGTCGGTACTGCACCTGTAGTCAGTTCTGCTCTCTGTAGTCAGTACTGCACTCTGTAGTCGGTACTGCACCTGTAGTCAGTTCTGCTCTCTGTAGTCAGTACTGCACTCTATAGTCGGTACTGCACTCTGTAGTCAGTTCTGCTCTCTGTAGTCAGTACTGCACTCTGTAGTCAGTTCTGCTCTCTGTAGTCAGTACTGCACTCTATAGTCGGTACTGCACTCTGTAGTCGGTACTGCACTCTGTAGTCAGTTCTGCTCTCTGTAGTCAGTACTGCACTCTATAGTCGGTACTGCACCTGTAGTCAGTTCTGCTCTCTGTAGTCAGTACTGCACTCTGTAGTCGGTACTGCACTCTGTAGTCAGTTCTGCTCTCTGTAGTCAGTACTGCACTCTGTAGTCGGTACTGCACTCTGTAGTCAGTTCTGCTCTCTGTAGTCAGTACTGCACTCTGTAGTCAGTTCTGCTCTCTGTAGTCAGTACTGCACTCTATAGTCGGTACTGCACTCTGTAGTCAGTTCTGCTCTCTGTAGTCAGTACTGCACTCTGTAGTCGGTACTGCACCTGTAGTCAGTTCTGCTCTCTGTAGTCAGTACTGCACTCTATAGTCGGTACTGCACTCTGTAGTCGGTACTGCACCTGTAGTCAGTTCTGCTCTCTGTAGTCAGTACTGCACTCTGTAGTCAGTTCTGCTCTCTGTAGTCAGTACTGCACTCTGTAGTCGGTACTGCACCTGTAGTCAGTTCTGCTCTCTGTAGTCAGTACTGCACTCTGTAGTCGGTACTGCACTCTGTAGTCGGTACTGCACCTGTAGTCAGTTCTGCTCTCTGTACTCGGTACTGCACTCTGTATTCGGTACTGCACTCTGTAGTCAGTTCTGCTCTCTGTAGTCAGTACTGCACTCTATAGTCGGTACTGCACTCTGTAGTCAGTTCTGCTCTCTGGAGTCAGTACTGCACTCTGTATTCGGGTACTGCACTCTGTAGTCAGTTCTGCTCTCTGTACTCGGTACTGCACTCTGTATTCGGGTACTGCACCTGTAGTCAGTTCTGCCTCTGTACCGGTACTGCACTCTGTATTCGGTACTGCACTCTGTAGCCGTTCTGCTTCTGTAGTCAGTACTGCACTCTATAGTCGGTACTGCACTCTGTAGTCAGTTCTGCCTCTGTAGTCGGGTACTGCACTCTGTTGTCGGTACTGCACTCTGTAGTCAGTTCTGCACTCTGTAGTCGGTACTGCACCTGTAGTCGGGTACTGCACTCCCAGTAGTCAGCTCTGCACTCTATAGTCGTACTGCACTCCTAGGTCAGTTCTGTGCTCTGTAGTCAGTACTGCACTCTATAGTCGGTACTGCACTCTGTAGTCAGCTCTGCTCTCTGTAGTCAGTACTGCACTCTGTAGTCGGTACTGCACTCTGTAGTCAGCTCTGTAGTCAGCTTCTGCAAGATTAGAAATGAGTAATGAGCAACAAAAGTGAACAAATATATTTTGGATCATCTATGTGATAAGCAGGTCTGTGCAGAATACCCACTTAAAAAAAAAACATTTCCATATAACCACTTAAAATAGCCAAAGATATGTATCAACATATATTTGTGATAGAATTTTGATGTGAGATATTTTCACAAAACAAGATGTGACAAGATGTCATTTGAATGCTGGATATGGAAAACACTCTTGTCCAATGCGCTTCCACCCATCACCCTGAGCACTACAGGCTATCTAAGCAATATCACTGTATAACCACTACAGCAAACCAGGTTACACAACTGGATGAACCCATTACATTTCATAGGCCACCATGAAGAATTTAGATTCACTGCAAGATACATCATTTCCCCTTGGCCGGTGATAAACAAATAATTAACAAATAATACAAAAAGAAACTATTCATGTGGAATGAGTATGTGAAATCCCCAAGGCAGAAAAATAGACCGTTCACACTGGTAGGCTGAGCTGGGGGAATTGTATTATTGTGTGTGTGTGTGTGTGGTTGTGTATGTGTGTGTGTGTATGTGTGTTTGTTTTTGCGGAAGTGTAGCATCTTCTGCTTTTCAAACGACTCATGGAAGCTGAAGATAGTAGGTTGCTTAGTGTTTTCATTATATTGTATGGACATGAAGTGTCTCCAACCCTAGCATCGTAATGGACGGAGTTTTCTTCACTACTACTGCGAGATATTTTTTTATATTATTATTTTTTTTATATAAATTATATTTTATTAACTGTCCACAAACAGCATCGGCAGTCAGGAAACAATGTATGTGAGCCTACCTTTGCTGTAAATAAATGTACACATTCTTCCAACTGCAATTTTTTTATGTTTGCAGGCGTTGCTACTACCGTTTACCACAGCCACTTTCAATTTTGAAACTATAGCATCTTCCCCTCTCGTTGCTGATTGGACAGGTAATCTGACCAATGGAAACGCTAGTGAACTGTTCCAGACTAGTATCTCCCTGTAAAGAGATCTAGGTGGGTGTGGCCAGGCTAGTAACATAACCCTTTATGAGCGCATTTTCGGGAAGTGGGAGCAGAGTCAGCCATCTTTCTGCCATCTTCCTGATAGTCAAGATGGCTGTAATCAATAACCAATAAATGGAAGAAAAGTAATGTAGCATCTCCTGGGAAGTCAGGCTAAGTAAGTTCAGAGCTCAGTAAAGCCACTTCGCTCCAAATAAAAACGACGGTAATAGTGATCAGTGTGCAGTGATTTAGATTTTTTTGGATTATACTTACCTGCCTCACCTGCACCTGTATCACTAAAGGCTTGTGCACAGGCACGCCTATGGACTTGAACCACTGTGGAAGTGTCAAATCTCCCCTGCATTTTTTGACTTATCAGTGGTGGGGACACTATAGGAAGTGGTGTCTCTGCACTCCGAGCCCTTTGTCCAGGAAAGGTAACAGCTGTTTTAGCCAAGGTTACGGAACATCAGCCGTATGGGCGGCTTACGAAAAATCACAATCCCTCTTCACTTCCTGCATAAATCCGTCATTAGTTATTTATACTCAGGCTTCCTCTTACAGCCGTCTGCCTGTCCTGTCCAGTCCCCATCACCCCCGTCCTGATCCACACTGCATGGGGGTTCTGGAAGGATGTCTCTGTGTGCACAGCCACTGGAAGGCTATAATCCTGCAGCAGCAGGACGCTGTGCAGGACGCTGCAGCAGCACAGTCTGAACTTAGGACGCTGTGTTTTTGTTTTGCAGGTATTTTAATGTGATTTAATTTGAAGATTGTAAGCTAGACCAAAGTCCTTATAGGGAAGTCCCCCTACTCAGTGGCCAACACGCTTCGAGCAGTTATTTCGGCAGCTATTTTTTATTCAAATTAATGGGAAGGCAAACGTAAGGGAGGTTCATATTGACATAAAAAGTACATGTGGTTGGTTACTTACATTACAGGAGGGGGCGGGATATGTTTAGACAACTGCAATATTGGTGTTACGAACTAACTCTATATACATTTCTATGGAGGATTCTTTTGAGTCTCCTCATTAGAAAGTCTCTGTCTAAATACACCCCTCCCACTGGGTAGTGATTGACAAGTTCAATCACTTGAGTGTTCCAAAGTTACACAAGGTGTGTTAAATTCACACTTCACTTCACACTTCATTGTTAATTTTATTCAGTTATTTATATTATGCGTTAGAACGTTTGAGCAAGGGAGAAAACATCCACCACTCTGACTGTTCCTGTGAAATCTCTGGTGAGCAGTCTGATTGACTTTCAATGTGACTCACTTAGAGTCTGACTAGGAAAGGACATTTTATTGGTATTGCTTGTTGGTGTTGGTATTTTTTGTTTTTGTCTTGTCATTTGACCTCTTAGTTGCAGTGAAATGTATGTATTTTGTTTTAACTGTGTTCACTGCATCACTTTACTGCCACCCTTCAGTCACAAGTCCAAATCCCTAACCAGTAGCCCACGGATGCCCCCTCCTAAGGACATTGCCACCACTGCAATTTGTGTCGTTACACACATTTGCATTTTTTAGATGTTGTGCTACCTTTCTGGTCTTGATTAAATCCTACAAGCTGAAATGATGTCCTCGCATCTCATGCTAAGATAAGATGCATGATAAGTCCACTCTGCTGCATTAGCTGAGAGGGAAACTACAGAGACAGCATTGTTAAATGCATTTACTGCTGTCATGCGGTTTACCTGCTGGCCACTGATTTCAGTTCTGGCATTTCAGTTTCAGTTCAGTTTATGTCACACAGAGCACCTGAGTGTATACACAGTCAGCTTCTGTTTTGTGTAGTAGCGCACTCCACAGCCATGTCTTATTTCCTACATCTCTCTGGTTTCTGTATTTGTGTAGTTGGTGTTTTGGCATGTTTTAGTGCTTGCAATTCCTCCACATTCAGATTAATCCAGTGTTGGGGTGTCGCCTTGTGCTGCTCCATTCAGCCTGTTAGTTGTAACCCCCGTTTAACTTGTTAGCTATGTGGCCCCCATTTAGTCTGTTAGCTGTAGCCCCCATTTAACTTGTTAGCTATGTGGCCCCCATTTAGTCTGTTAGCTGTAGCCCCCGTTTAACTTGTTAGCTATGTGGCCCCCATTTTAGTCTGTTAGCTGTAGCCCCCGTTTAACTTGTTAGCTATGTGGCCCCCATTTAGCTTGTTAGCTGTTGCTGTGTTCAGCTTGTTAGCTGTGGCCCTGTTTAGCCTGTGCCCCCCGTTCACCTTGTTAGCTGTGGCCCCTGATTAGTCCATTAGCTGTGGCCCCCTTTAGCTGGTTAGCTGTGGTCCCATTTGCTTGTTAGCTTTGGCCCCAGTTAGCCTGCTGGAATTTCCTTTAGCAAACCTGCAGCTCCAAAGGGGATCAACTAGCCAGAGCCCTTCTCACTCCATCTGCACTAGTGTATGTGTGTCTGTGTGTGTGTTCTCATCCTTTCCCTTCCACTGTGTAGGTGTGTGTGTGTGTGTGTGTTTTATTGTGTCTGTGTGTGCTTGCATGCATGTGGTGTGCCTGCATGGTGTGAGTGCATGTGTGAGTTTGTGTGTACATGTGCGAACGTGTGTGTGTGTGTGTGTCTGAGTGAGAGAGAGAGAGAGAGAGAGAGAGAGAGAGAGAGAGAGAACTGGGGGCAGATTCAGTGCAGAAGGCATAATCCCTCCTCTTCAGACTGAGCTCCATCTGCTCCAGAGCTGCAGGTCTCTCTCTCTTTCTCTCTCTCTCTCCCTCTCTCTCTGTATCTTTCTCCTTCCCTCTCTTTTTTCTCCCTCTCTGCCCCCCTTCTCTCTCTCTGTCTCTGTTTATATTTCCTCTCCTCCCTCTGTTTTGCTCTCCCTCCTTCTCTTTTTCTACGTCCCCCTCTATCCCTTGATCCTTGTATGCATTGTGTTCTCAGAAACACAGTGCCTGTATGGAGCTGAGGCAGGTGCAGTGGCCAGGGTTGGGATTCCCTGTGTTTTTAAACCATCACTCTAATGTGTGTAGATATGGCAGCCTGATAGGCTGTTGATATTGTTTGCTTTTGTGAATGATTATAGGATAATGGGGGGAACTGGGTGGAGCTCCATCTGTCTCATTAGCCTCATAGCTACTGATACCACCTCAACATATTAACAGAGACACCATAGAGTTACTTAACGACTCAACACATTAACTGAAACACCATAGTTACTCACCAACTCAACACAATAAAAAAAAAACACCATAGAGCTACTCACCAACTCAACACATTAACAGTAACACCTTAAAGTTACTCTACAGGTTACTAAATCTCAGCACTAAAACACCAGTACTGTAAAGTTACTCACCAACTCAACACTTTTCTAAAGTATGGTAGTTACTCACAAATGACCACAAATTACCACAAATGACAAAGGACCATAAAGCAGGCAGTCATCTCAGTTTTAGAGGCCATCTTGGAGCTGGTCTCTAAGCAATCTCGTGCTCATGTCTCAGTTTCAGAGTATTGGTCTCAGAGGCGGTCTAAATTATTCCTCGTTGCTCACAAGCTCCAGATTCTCTGCTCCCTTAGGCTATGCCATCTGAAAATAGTCATGAAACTGCCATGAATTTTTTATTTTGATGTAATCAAAAGTAGCAAGTGGAAACACACGCCACACATGTGTAACATGCCTCTCCTGGCATGGGAGAGTGTGTGCCTGCTGAATTTACACTGATTTTCAGTGTGTTCAGATGCTTAAATTAAGAAAAATAATTTGAAGTATCTTGGTCTTGTTGATTGATCACTAAGGATATCTAAATTCAAAACCTGATTTTGATTTTATTCCTTTTTTACGCTTATATTTGTATTGTGATTATTGTAGCTATTTATCTGTATTATTTATTTGTATTATGATTAGTCATTTATCTGTATTATTTATTTGTATTGCGATAATCTATTTATCTCTCATTTTGTGAGTAAAATGTATATTATTGTACCGTATGTATGAGTGTGTGTTCAGCGTGTGGTTATGGGGTGTGTTGATGTTGTTGTGTACACATTACATACACACATATACACACATATACACATATGTACGTTAGAGGTGTGTTTTTGAGTGTCAGAGGTGTGTGACCGAGTTTAAAAAAGACTCGATGTAAGCATGTCAGAGGTGTGTGCTGATGTGAGTGTGTGTGTCAGAGATGTGTGTGTGTGTGTTGATGTGTGTGCTGAAGTGTGTGTGTTAGAGGTGTGAATTGATGGGTGGGTGTGTGTTAGAGGTGTGTGTTGATGTGTGTGTATGTGTTAGATGTGTTAAAGGTGTGTTGATGTGTGTGTGTGTGTGTGTGTGTGTTAGATGTGTTAGATGTGTGTGTGTTAGATGTGTTAGTGGTGTGTATTAATATGTGTGTGTGTGTGTGTGTTAAAGGTGTGTGTTTGGATGTGTTAGTGATATGTGTGATGTGTGTGTGGATGTTATTAGAAGGTGTGCTGGATGATGTGTGTGTGTGTGGAATTATTAGAGGTGTATTAGATATTGATGTGTGTGTGTGGCTGTATGTTGTGTGTGTGTTAGGTGTGTATTGTAATGTAGTGTGTGTGTTGATGTGTTAGATGTGTGTGTGTATTAGTGTGTGTGTGTGTGTGATTTAGATATGTGTTAGAGGTAACAGTAATGCCAAATGTGTTGGTGTGTTAGAGGTATTGTGATGTGTTATGTGTGTGTTGTGTGTGTGTGTGTGTGTGTGTTAGAGGTGTATTGTGTTG
>NC_063199.1:21527443-21552443 GCF_017589495.1 Alosa alosa
CCCCGCATTTGCCCCCCACAAGGTTTCCCTCCTGAACATGTCCCATGAGCAATGCATGCCCCCGCGTTTGCCCCCAGCAAGGTTTCCCTCCTCAACATGTCCCATCACCTGGCATTACACGGGCATTTTCTGTTGGCTGGACAAGGAGCTGACGTCTAGCGCCTCACACTGCCTCTCACCCTGGACGTTAGGGTCAAACTCCCCTCACACGCATCCGTCCGTTTCACCTCACACGTATACACAAACACACACACTCACACGTCTAGCGCCTCACACTGCCTCTCACCCTGGACGTTAGGGTCAAACTCCCCTCACACGCATCCGTCAGTTTCACCTCACACATACATACACACACACACACACACTCACACGTCTAGCGCCTCACACTGCCTCTCACCCTGGACTTTAGGGCCAAACTGCCCTCACACGCATCCGTCAGTTTCACCTCACACACACACACACACACACACTCACACGTGTAGCGCCTCACACTGCCTCTCACCCTGGACTTTAGGGCCAAACTGCCCTCACACGCATCCGTCAGTCTCACCTCACACACACACACACACACACACAAACAAACATAAACACACACACAAACATAAACACACACACACACACACGTCTAGCGCCTCACACTGCCTCTCAGTCTGGACGTTAGGATCACACTCCCCTCACACGCATCCGTCAGTCTCACCTCACACACACAAACACTCACAAACACACACAAACACTCATAGACACTCACAGACACACACACACACACACACACACACACACACACACACACACCTAGTGCCTCACACTAAGACTGAACTCGATGGTTAGACAGACAGGCTCTATGGTCCAGGTCCATGCTGCAACACTGGCTGGTGTACTGCTTTATATGCGTAACCCTATTTAGTCCACAAACCTCCACCCGTCACTCATGGTTGTTCAGTGTTTGCAACAGAATGGGAAAATGGCCTGTAATGTACTGTGCCAAAAGCAGATGTCCTGCCATTACGGGCTTTTTGTTTGTTTATTTGTTCATTTGCTTGCCAGTATGAGTCATCCTCCCAGTAAATCGCCTGGCATCCGTCAACATTCCCCTAGTGTGTTCAGACAGGAAGTGTGTAAACCCTGGATCCAGCATGAGACTTGCTATGCTATGCAGTGCCTCAGGATCCAGCATTAAGAGTCCCTGTGCAACGCCACGCCCCCGACAAGTGTGTGTTTAGTTTTTGTCTGGATCTGTGTGTTGATTGTGTGTTTGGCTGGTTGTCATGGCGATTGATTCTCTGCCATGATGGAGGCGACTGCGTGATGTCATGGCCGTCTCTGGCCCCCACCAACCCCCTCCCCCCTCGCGTGCTGCAGTGACCAGCGTCTGTTGCAGGCTGACCGTTTGTTCTGACGTGTGCGTGCGTGCGTGCGTGCGTCCATGTGTGCGTCCATGTGTGTGTGCGTGTGTGTGTGCGTGCGTGTATTCTGACACTGCCTCCAGACTCAGACTCTGCATGGCCTCATTAAGTCTCCATGTTCATAATGTTCCGTTAACAGAGGAATGGCCCTATCCGTGTGTGTGTGTGTGTGTGTGTGTGTGTGTGTGTGTGTGTCATGGTAATCTATTCTAAAACACTAATTGACATTTTGTCCATGTTTTTCCTCCCGTTGTCGCTGAAGATGATGAACCAGCGGGGCCAATGTAAGTCTGTTTCTGATCTTCAGCCACTGTCTGTTTGTCTGTTTGTTAGGGCAGCCGTGGCCCACTGGTTAGCACTCTGGACTTGTAACCGGAGGGTTGCCGGTTCGAGCCCCGACCAGTGGGCCGCGGCTGAAGTGCCCTTGAGCAAGGCACCTAACCCCTCACTGCTCCCCCGAGCGCCGCCGTTGTAGCAGGCAGCTCACTGTGCCGGGATTAGTGTGTGCTTCACCTCACTGTGTGTTCACTGTGTGCTGTTTGTGTTTCACTAATTCACCGATTGGGTTAAATGCAGAGACCAAATTTCCCTCACGGGATCAAAAGAGTATATATACTTATAGTTATAGTCTAGTCTACTCAACTCTACACTGTTCTAGTCTACTGTATTGTAGTGTAGTCTATTTCTGTCTATTCCCTATTCTATTTTAGTCTAGTCTACTCCACTCTGTTCTAGTCTAAGGCTACGTTTATACGGTGACCAGGGGTGAAAGTAAGCCGGTACTGGCCGGTACGGAGTACCACTAAAATATTTGGAGAGGGTACGCCGTACCGGAAAGAAAACTATACTGTCTCTGAAAAATATTGCACTTTCAGCATGACAACACAACTGCTAACGTCAAATTACCAGAAGCAACACGTTTCCCCCAAAATATATTTCATATACATCGTTCTGAACTGTATCTAAATTGTGTCTAAACCTCCCGTGCAGCTGGACAGACAACGAGCAAGCTATAAGCGCCGTATTACAGTAGCCTAATTGCGCCAGCGTGCACTGGTATCCAAAGTGTTTTAGCAGACGGACGCTTTCTTGAAAGTCTCGAAATAAATAAAAAAAACATACAGGCTAAAGAAAAATATGTTGATGTTTCAATAGCCTATTCTGGTTTTATGTGTGCAGTGTTTAATGGAGAGACAAGGGACAGACAGCGTGGTAATGCGGTTTAACCAGATCTTAGCAGCAATAATGAAAGTGTTTTAGCGACAGAAGTATTGTAGCGACCGGCTGTCAATCAGGAGTGCCCGCTATGCATAACTCCGGCATGCTCATGGTTGGCAGCCTGGCGGGGGGGGGCGGACCCCGGAGAATATAGGCTACTGTTCGAGAAAGTTCTGCCTCTTTCGGTTCTGGGCCTGACACGGCCCGCTGTGTTATATGCTGCATTGTGTGCTTTGTGACAATAAATCAGTTCATGATAGTGAAACGCTACAGTATGTTGCAGTCTCCCAAATAAAAGGCATGACTCAAAGAAAAAAAAAACGTTTCATGATATACAGTAGCCTATATAAAAACCATTGGAAGTGGGAGCGAAAGCAGAGTAACTAGGCTAAATAAATAAATAAATGTTGAAATTAAGTGTTTGCAATTTATTCATAATCAAAAACAGATAAAGGTGGGTTAAAGATATCTAGTGATACTAGAGTGATAAAAGTCCTAGTGAATGCTTGATAAGTAGACTATAATACAGTAAATAAACAAACAAATAAATAATAAATAATTAGGCTAAGTGGAAATTTTCGACCCAAGCATTATAACTCTATATCATACCACCAAGAAATAAAAACTACTTTCACCCCTGACGGTGACGATGAAAAGAGAAGTCTCAGAAGTGGCGTCTCGTCTTCATTTTTTTATTTACATTTAGACGAGAGCATTCTCAGGGGAAATCTTTGTTTATATGAAGACGCAAGAGTATGTGATATTCGATTGGATATGCATTCCAGGCAGCTGGGTGGTGGTGTGATAGAACCCCGCACGCGTCACGCCGCGAGACATTCTAATTTGACAGTTTAGCCAGAGAGGTAATCAAGGATCTTTGGTTTAGCCGCTTAGACGGAGACGCAACCCGGTCGCCTTCAAAACTCTACGCTCTGGAAGGAGTCTTCAAGCCCGATGGCGGGTCGCCGTAAAAGCGAAAAGGCACTTATGATAAAATATTTTGTCGCCTTTCCTTCGCAATCGCTCTCGTATTAACGGCCCCTAAGCTATTCTAGTCTAATCTATTCTAGTCTAGTCTACTCTATTCTATTGTAATGTAGTCTATTCCTGTCTATTCTATTTTAATCTAGTCTTGTCTATTCTACTCTATTATAGTATAGTCTATTCCTGTCTATTCAAATCTAGTTGAATTATAATCTCTTGAATTTCCGCTTGGGGATCAATAAAGTATCTATCTAGTCTAGTCTTCTAGTCTACTTTATTGTAGTGTAGTCTATTCCTGTCTGTTCTGTTCTACTTAGGGATGCACGATATATCGGCGGCCGATATATTATTAGCCGATAAGTGAAAAAATGAAAATATTATTATCGGTCCGATAACAGAATTCTGGCCGATAATTTGCGCCGATATTTTTTAAAGTCCTAAAAGTAAGGTCCGTCTGGCTACACTGAGCTACTTGAGCTTGGTTGGCTATACTTTTTCCTCAAAATAATGTCAGCGGTGTGAATGTATTTAACCACTCTAACAAAATCTGTGGATATCGTCATTTGGGAATCTGTGCATCTCAAAAATCCCTCTAAGGAATGATCTGCCATTTAACCATAACAGAGCGGAGCTCAGCCCTATCTAGAGCCGCCTTGTGCTGGTGTGTTTGCACTTTACCAGCTGGTCGGGGAAACAAATAAACAAACTTCGTTAGTGGGACGAAAGTACATAAGTAGGCCTAGTTCTAAGTTGTGTTTTAGTATTATATTTGCATTACTTTAGCTTGGGTTTTGTATTATTACCTAGAAATATGCTAACCATTCGTGCCTCAGTTCCAGACAGGTCATCATAATAAGTTCTTAAAACCTTCGGGGCTAACTCCTTTCATTTCTGCTGCAGCAGGTTGTGCGCAACAGAGTAGACGGACATAAGATACAGTCTGAGGAGTTGCAGCTTTATTAAGTTACCCGCAGTTGAAACTAAACCTAAGTTTCCCTCACAAACTCTGATTTGGTCGCTATACTGTAGCTTATTCCAAGCTGAGCCGCTTTATGAGCGTATAGTCCTAAATGAAAACGATTCAAACTCTCTAGCCACTCACTCGCAATTCACTGACATCAGGTTCACTTAAAGGAGCCACACATACTGTAGGGCTATGCTACTGTTATGTTGTTGACTGCCGTACTATTGAGGACTATTATGAGTTCTGTCCATCATTTGGTGGTAGGTAAAATTACTGCAATAAAATTATGCTTATTAAATGCTTTCCTCAAATCACTTTTCACAATTTTTTTTCAAGAGTAATATTATCGGTTATCGTATCGGTATCGGCCACAACAAACCAATAAATATCGGTTATCGTTATCGGCCCTAAAATTCCATATCGGTGAATCTCTAGTTCTAATCTAGTCTATTCTACTCTATTCTACTCTGTTGTATTGTATTATATTCTAGTCCAGTCTGTTCTATGATAGTGGGCTCCTCCTTCCTCCTCTCTGATTGGTTCTTGCGTTGTCCCTCTGTCTTTTGCAGGAAAACCAACTCCACTAATAATCACAAAGACAAGAACCTGCGCCAGAGAAACACCAACTAAGACGACCGCAGCCACCACCCAGGTCCCCCACCGACTCTTCTCCTCTTTCTCTCACACACTCACACACACACACACACACACACACACACACACACACACACAGTGCACAAACTAACAGAACAGACACAGACACACACAGCACAAACACGCGGCACACACACACAAACGCAGGTTCCCCTCCTCACTTCCCCTCACCAAAACACAAACAAATATACACAGAACCAAAACAAACACAAACTTGACACTTGAAAGCCTCCTCTGAGCCTAAAAAGAAATGTTTATTGTTCAAATAGTCATACACTGGAAACTGCAACATACTGGCCCTCATTTACCAACCGAGCGTAGAACCCTGCGCAGATCTGAGCGCAGAAATGATCTTACGCATGGGGGACACACGTGATTCCTAAAACATTCTTATTACTCCAATTTCAGCGTAAGAATGAACGTTTGTTGGTAAATGTGGCAGCTGAAAACAAGCACCCTAGAGCAGTGTTTCCCAAAGTCTGGGTCGCGACCCACGGGTGGGTCGCAGGAGATTTTATTTGGGTCGCCAGCACAATTTATGTTGTGTTATAGGCCTAACTGACCATTTGTCATTTGATACCAGGAAAGCTAACAGTTTTCTATTAGGATGTAGTTTGTTAACTACCACAGTCACAGTTTTGTCATAAAAGCTCATGAAACTGGCGCATGAAACTAGGGGATGAACGCATCGCAGAGGGGGTGCCAGAGCATGGATATCTACCTCTCAAAATGAAACCCTTCTGTGGGGCACCTGCCATGTACCTCGCAGTTGCAAACTACAAGGGACATGAATGAATCCTTTTGCACGAACATTAACAGATACCAGCTCCTCAACTTTACCCGATTAAAATCTAGTGACCATGCTGTCAACTAAAGCAGACATCCATAGACCGGACATAAGGCCATTCAATTTGCATGTAGATAGTTTCGATTGTAGATGCAATCTTTAAAGTTAATAGCAACCTCCTCACATTTTTATTTCTGATTTAAAATGCACAACAGTGCATTAGGCTACAATTTAAATAGACATTTTAAACACTATTCCTCTCGTTTTCTACCTAAACTAACTCCAAAGTAAAGGCATTGTTCCGCTATTAGCAAAAAGCCTCTTGTTCTGATATAACGACTATACAATATAATATAATACAACAATGCAATATAACGACTTGAGTTATTTGCTGTTTACATCGGAATTGACGTCCACAGTGTTATTGGACCCATTTGTCTGCAACGCAACGTAGCCTACAACATTTTTTTTTAGAAATACAGGAACAGCTTACTATGCTGACGAATGACGACCGCGTATCTTTTCAGTAGTCATTTCCAATTTTTCACGCTGATGGTGCTCAAAATGCAACACAACCGTGTTCAAAGCAGGATCTATCTATCTAGATCCTATAGCAATGTATGGTTGGGGAAGGCATAGAAAAGTTGGAGAATCTGTGGCCTAAAACAATATTGGTGGTTGCAGGGTAGATTTGAAGTGAAATGGGTCGCGATGGTCTGTCATTTTTAAAAAGTGGGTCCCCAGAAAAAAAGTTTGGGAAACACTGCCCTAGAGCAACCTCACCCCTAGAATTTACGACATGGAGGTGCATGATACACCCAAAGAGAAACATTTCTGATCTTGAGTTAGTCACAGTGACATTGCAAGTCCAGCTGAACCTTGTTAATTTTGACAGCCAGAAAAGTGTCATGAAGGAAGCCGGTAAACGTGATTTAAGTGTAACCGACTTTATTTTTGCCATACGACACTTGCCATTTGTCCCTTAAAATAAATCATTTATGACATTGTTTCCAAAGCGAAAATAATTTTCTCCACATATATCCTAAGCCATCAAATATGTCAACATAGCAGGCTACATTACGGAAAGTAGGCTACAAATGTGCAGGAAAAGTCCAAGAAATTCCATGAATTCAACGTTGCAACTTTCCAATTCTCCGCCGATTTACTGCTGCACCGTACTTTGCCGTCTCAAAAACATGTACACAAGTTGAGACTTGACGTGAGATTCGAGCGTTGCCACCGCTCACGTTTAAATTGATAAATGCCATGCTTTGCGTTGAAATGAGTGTACACCTGTCCTACACCTGTTTTATGTGTATTACGTTCATTTTGTAAATGAGGGCCATTCAGTGGCTAAACTTATACAGTACATGTAATACTGCGCAAGAGGTGGCAGAAGTTGAAAGGAGTGTTTATAGGAATGGGCAGATAACTGACATGTGACTGATACTAGTTCAAAGAGTAACTGATTTACTGAAAGTAAGAGTTTAAAGTAACTGATTTTTTTCTTTTCATTCAGTTAAACAGATAACTGACATGTTGCTGTTTTTTTATTTGCAGACGAACACATTCATTTCATGACCTTTGAACGTAACCCATGACTGCGTTCTTATTCATTGTAAAGCATATCTGAGGTGGAGGTTAGGATGGCAACCACTAAAAGGAAGACGACAGGCATGCCTTATGACCCCGGGAGAGAGGAGGCGGACAGGGAGGCGAGGGGTGGACACCACTGATTTCCCCTTTTCCTTTGCTGCATGATTGTGTTGCTTTTTATTTGATATGTTTTCTTATATACAATTGTTTTCCATTTCTCTAAATAAGAGTAATGCATGCGAGATAGTGACTTACTGTTTGTTACAGACAAGGTTTTCTTTTGGGTAGGGTAGTGTCTGTCAGGCTGGTTTCATGTAGATGATGATATTTACTTTGTATCTGACCCTTCAACTTTAATGCATTGTAAGGGATAATATGACATGACCATGTTTTGGTATGACAGTTTTTGTACAGTTTACCATTGCACTGCATACCATTTCTATAAGGAGACATTCAACTTTTTCTCAGTTAATTTAAGTTAGGGGCTTAATTTAAAAAGGGCTTTGCAATGTCCCTCACTAGTTGTTTTATACTTATGACTGTACCGTATGTATGTATTTATGTACTCGATCACTGAAGGTAAACAATAGTATTTGAATGTTCCTGATTTGGTGCACTTAAGTGTTAAGAAAAATGGTGAAGCACCTGCAGAACTTAATTTTATAATTCCATGACTTCTGTCCTAAATGTGACTGATTGCTTTTTATCAATGTGTATTGTACAGCATGGCTTTTATTCTATGCAATATTTATTCATATAATATATACATATATATATTGATATATCCAGATAGATAGATAGATATGTTTATCAGACATTAAGGCGTGATTTATTTTTGGCCGCAGTGAAGCTTTAAGACCATGTAGACGCGTTTCTTGGCGCCCCAGACTCATAGATTACTGATCACCTTTCACCAATGCATGACATCCATGTGAAGTACTGCTAGTGTACGAGCACCTGGAGTGCAGTAATGAAGCTCGGGCTCTTGCGTGTTGTGAGACGACTCCAAGTCATTTTTACTAATAAAGACTCCTCGTATGACTCGCCTGCCCTTTATTACTGCCTTCTGCTTCAGAGCGGTAGAGGAAATGAGTTTAGTGTTGATATTTACAGTAGGCTGAAGTGAAAATAGATGCACACAAACACATGCAGGTATTCATACACAACACACAGTCACAAATGAGTGCAGCGCTGGCTCTGCATGACATGGTAGAAGATCACCCTCTAGTGGAGTACTTTCATATTGCATCAGAGAGAATATATTTTGCAGTAGGCCTACATGTGTCATGTACACACACACACACACACACACACAACGTCACTAAAGCTATAAGTTATGTAAACAAATCAGTAATTATCATAAACTGATAAAATGTACTTTTGCCATCGTTCATTTTCAGCCAAACATCGACGACGACTCCCTCAGCTATTTGTTTCTTCCATGTAAGGTTTTTTTGGTCTCCGGCCCGGCTGATGTTACTCATCGGGCCGTGGGGTTGATGACGGCGCGGCGGTTTAATTTCCTGCAGTTGTATGCCCACGAGTCTCAGCAGGACACAAACACGCGAGCAAGCAGACCGTCAGACTGTTTGTTCACAGCGCCCCTGCACCCACCCCCAGTCCGTTATGACGGCAATAAATTCTCCACATAGTGTATGACTGAGATTACAGCGAAAGGACGTGCTCGACAACCTTGAACTGAAATGGATGTGTGGTGACCAGAGGGGGCGCTGTTGACAAACAAATATCTGCCGGAAGGATTAAAGGCTCCGGCTGCTAATGGTGCAGTGCAGCTACAAATCTAATCTTTGGCTTGTTTGGGCTCAGAGTCCAGCCATGGGCCTGGGACTTCCAGCTCTCCAGCAGCTCCTGCCAGCGCGGGTGGAAGTTTGAGGACATGTGGCCAGAGACTTTCTAATGAGGAGACACAGCGCTCAAAAAATCCTCCATAGAAATGCATGGGGTTAGTTTGAACGTTGTCTACGCATTCTGCGGCAAAACGTTGACATGTGCATACATTGAGCCAATCATGTGGTGTGTTGTAAATACATTGAGCCAAATGTGTGGTGTGAAGACGTGCCAATCATGTGTTGTGATCTTGCCACTAGAGCAAGATTGGTGTCGTGAAGCCTTGCGCATGTGCATTTCTGCCGAAACGATGCCCGATGAGTGCCCAAAAAGCGTTGCAATACGGCTGCCGAGTGGAAGGACTTGCCTAAAACGACTTTGATGTGGCAAAGTGTGGCTGCTCTCCATACACCAGGTTCCTCTGAGGAACTCACAGCCTCAACACTGTTTTAAAGGCATCCTGTGCCTAAATATAACAGCTCCAAAGTAATTTTGATGGTAAACTAACTAGGGAGGATGGCGCACCTTCCATACCCTTCCGCAACCATACACCACCTGTCTATGGAAGCCAGCTTTGCAACTTCGCTCTTCCCCGACCTGGAAAATCCATATGGTTTTACGGTAATTTATAGCTATACTACTATTAGTATAAAATCCTGTAATATTACCTTTTCAGGGTCCAGGGGGGAGAGTGCAGGCCGTGAGTGGTATTTACGACAATTGTTTAAAATACAAATACTCTGCAACTCGGGGGAGCCCAGTACCACCCCCACCCCCCCAAAAAATAACAAATAAAACCGCATTGAACACCTTTAAAGTTGATACCGATGTGGTTAGAAAAGGGAAAATCTCATAAGTTTGAACATTTTAACTTTTTTCCTAGGCGTGGAGGGGCAAGTTTCTCATATATATACAACTATGTATGTAAATTTCTCATGGCAGTGTCTTTAACAATTAGCCTAGAAATCTAGACGCACCCTAGCCCAGCAAATTAAATTTGCTGCCAGGGCTAGTCTAGCAACTCTCCGTTGGCATGTGAGCTCGAAAAATTAAACTTCTATCAGGCCAATCAAATCGTGTATAGAGTGGTTAGGCGGGCTTAACATAATGATTGATGGCAGAGTTGCAACGGTTTGGCTTTTTGATTCCTGGTACTTGAAAACAAAGAAGATGGATGTTGCTGTTGGCCAACAGTGTGACACGAGTTAAGCTTGTTTTAAGATGGCAAAAGTTTGAACTAGCCAACTAGCTCCGCTGGTGGGAAAACGCGATGGGACTCAGCTGTCCTATTATGCAGAGGGAATTTGAAAGACAACCGATTATCCCGCCCCTCGGACTGAGCACTGTGAACGGTGAGTGCCCAGACCCTACATTTAAATGTGGGTCTGGCTCGTCAGGCTATTTAACAATAGTTGTAGTATTAAAAGTGCTACTAGGTATTGTTTCCATTTACTCACTACAGCAGTTGATTTTAATTAGCACAAGTGAGTTAATTAATGAACTCATCTGTTTTATGTGCATAGATAGAACCCTTACATGGAGGACCTACTACTTTCTGAAGCCTTTTTTTCAACTTCTGCAGACACTCTCCCTATGAACTGAACCCGAAAAAACTATGTCTCCCATGTGCAGCCACACACATGGGCAAACACACACACACAGAAACACTGGACATTAGACCATAACCACCCGTGGGCAGACGTAAACAAATATCATTCCATGTTGGTGAAAGGTTAACATGTCATGTGTTGTGTGCTTTCTGTCGTGCCTGTCTATCATGTCAACGTTATGGAAAACAGTCTGTCTACACAGTACACACAAGACATAGCCTGTGTGCCATTTCGTCTTGATTAGGCTACTTCAGTGATATAGGGTTAGCCAGAAAGGTTTGTTTACATTAAGAGGAAAATTGGACGAGTGCAGACTGACTAGTAGTCAAGTAGGTGATGTAGTTGTTTCTGTATTGGATATACAGTATCTCACAAAAGTGAGTACACCCCTCACATTTTTGTAAATATTTTATTATATCTTTTCATGGGACAATACTGAAGAAATTACGCTTTGCTACAATGTACAACACACAGCCATTAATGTCTAAACCACTGTCAACAAAAGTAAGCACCCCTAAGTGAAAATGTCCAAATTGGGCCCAATTAGCCATTTTCCCTCCCCGGTGTCATATGACTTGTTAGTGTTTCAAGGTCTTAGGTGTGAATGGGGAGGTCTGTTAAATTTTGTGTTATCCTTTCACATTCTCTCATACTGGTCACTGGAAGTTCAACCAAAGTCCTTTTAGGCAAGTCCCTCCACTCGGCGGCCATATTGCAACGCTTTTTGGCACTTATCCGGCATCTATTTAGGCAGAAATGCGCATGCGCAGGGCTTCACAACAACAACCTTGCTCCAGTGGCGAGATCACAACATATGATTGGCATAATGTCTTCACAACACACCACATGATTGGCTCAATGTATTCAAACAGAAGGTGGAGGAGCGCAAGCTCTCTACATCCATCAGCTCCGTGTTGTCGTCATGGAGGAGTGGAAGAGGAACTCCATGCCCAAGAGGGTTAAGGCAGTGCTGGAAAATAATGGTAGCCACACAAAATATTGACACTTTGGCCACAATTTGGACAGTTTCACTTAGGGGTCGCTTTTGTCCCACAACCTTTTTTGTCCCACAACCTGTCCCGTGGCATCAAGGAAGCAAAAAAGGAATACACTCACAAGATAACCACCCACTTCAAAGACAGCAGGAACGCACAAAGCCTATGGCAGGGCATTCTGGCCATCACAGACTACAAGCCCGCACCACAGAGCTGTGAGAGCAACATCCCTCTGCTCAACAATCTGAACCGCTTCTTTGCTTGCTTTGAAGCACAAAACAGCACTTGCCCACAGAAGACCCCTCCCCCTCCACACAAGCAGCCCCTGTGCCTCTCTGCCGACAGCGTGAAGAGGACACTTGCTGCTATCAACACCCGTAAGGCAGCAGGCCCAGACAACATCCCAGGTCGTGCGCTGAAGGACTGCGCTGAGGAGCTTAAGGATGTCTTCACAGACATCTTTAACACTTCCCTGAAGCAAGCCATTGTCCAATAATGTTTCAAAGCTGCCACCATCATACCTGTGCCGAAGAAAACTGCTCCATCCTGCTTCAATGATTACCGCCCCGTGGCACTGACACCCATCATCATGAAGTGCTTTGAGCGGCTTGTCATGTCACACATCAAATCCACTCTCCCCCCACCCTGGACCCCTTCCAGTTTGCATACCGAGCCAAACGGTCCACAGAGGATGCAATCTGCTCTGCCCTCCACCCAGCCCTCACCCACCTGGAAAAAAGAGACTCATATGTGAGATTGCTGTTTATAGACTTCAGTTCTGCATTCAACACCATAATACCACAACAACTCATCTGCAAACTTGACAAACTGGGACTCAGTACCTACCTCTGCAACTGGCTACTGGACTTCCTCTGTCAATATCTCAAGCAGCATCACACTGAGCACGGGGGCCCCCCAAGGCTGCGTGCTCAGTCCGCTGCTCTTCACCCTGCTGACGCATGACTGCACTGCAACCTACAACAACAACCACATAGTGAAATTTGCTGACGACACAACTCTGGTGGGTCTCATCACCAAGGGCGAAGAGACTCAATACAGGTTGGAGGTCGACCTTCTGACCACGTGGTGCAGGGACAACAACCTCCTGCTGAATGTCAGCAAGACCAAGGAGATTGTTGTTGACTTCCGGAGAGGTCACACCCAACACCTGCCACTGAGCATCGACGGTGCTGTGGTGGAGAGAGTGAGCAGCACCAAATTCCTGGGGGTGCACATCAGTGAAGACCTCTCCTGGACCACCAACACTGCATCACTGGCGAAGAAAGCTCAGCGCCGCCTCTACTTCCTGTGGAAACTCAGGCGAGCAAGTGCTCCACCAGCCATCATGACCACATTCTACCGAGGCACCATTGAGAGCATCCTCTCCAGCTGTATCGCTGTGTGGGGCGGAAGCTGCACTGAATACAACAAGAAAGCCCTGCAGCGCATAGTGAACACAGCTGGAAGGATTATTGGTGCTTCACTCCCCTCCTTGAAGGACATTTACACCACCCACCTCACCCGCAAGGCGACCACAATTGTGAGTGATGCAAGTCACCCCGCTCACAATTTGTTTGATCTACTGCCCTCTGGGAAGAGGTACAGAAGCCTGCGCTCCCGCACCACCAGATTCACCAACAGCTTCATACACTCGGCTGTTAGGATGCTGAACTCTCTCCCCCCTCCACCCTCAGTTACATAACATCCTGGACTTTGGACCCACAATGGCTGCCTTGCACTACTCCACTTGCACTACTCCACTTGTACACTTGCACACTTTGCAACTTGTTGTTGTTGTCCTGTTGTCCTGAAAACACTTCTGAACACACTTCTGCTCTTACATAACTTGCACCAACTATGCCACTTGCATACTTAGATCAAACAGAACTACTTCAGCCATTTATTGGCCTGACTTTTGCACTATTATATTGACTGTCTACTGTATGCACAATTGCACAATTTCAACCCAAATTTTGCTGCTCTTATTTCTTCATTGTATGTGCCTTCTTATTTACTTTTTATATTGTTTACTTGAATGTTATGTTTGTCTGTGGACTTAATTGGTAAAATATGTCTGGTCTCCACCGTGGGATAGTGGGAAATGTAATTTCGATCTCTTTGTATGTCTTGACATGTGAAGAAATTGACAATAAAACAGACTTTGACTTTGACTTTGTTGCCAGCGGTTTAGAAGTTATTTTGAGGGGACAGCAAATTTACACTGTCATACAAGCTCTACACTCACTACTTCACATTTGTATCAAAGTGTAATTTCTTCAGTATTGTCCCATGAAAAGTTAAAATAAAATATTGTGAGATCCTACATGAATTGTTAAATATTGTCTATATGTGCTGTTAAAGTACTACTGATGACGTATGATTGGCAAATAAGGTGTTGTGTTATGTGTTTATTTATTCTTTTCAGCGTTGTTATGTTAAAAAAAAATCAGTGAATCCTGACACAATATTGGCAAACAATGAAACGAGCCTACAGTACAAGACATTGAGATCTATGGCTTTGACTATAGTATGATTACACGTTGGCATTTTACTCCAGTCACCTTCACACACTAATTTTCAATTACAACACAGGGTAAGTATACCCTCTTCATCCTATTTATTTGTTAAAACTAAATGTGTTCATTCTATGGCTCCACGTGTTTCCAAACCTATTCAAGACATGGAAAAGATCTCTTTGCTCTCTGTGTGTACCAGTGCAGGACACACACAAATTGGTGTTGCAGACAAACACACATCTCTCTCTCGCTCACACACACACACACACATGAATACTGGTTATGAGAGCTCAGCTCAGTGTCACTGAGATATAGTTTTAGTCAAAAGTGTGTGGCTCTGATGATTTGGCCGCTGGAATAGTGAGGCAGAACCACTTGCTCAACATTTCGAATGAAAAAGCATTTCCCTTTGAAATAAAATGTAACGCTTCAGGAGCAGGTCTAACACTATATTGACATACCAAATTAACACAACAGCTATGTAGGCTGTCCTTCTGTTCTGAGCAAGAATATAGGCAATAGGAACACTTCACATAAGTCCTATTCATCTCTGGTGAGGGATGTTTGCACAGTATTGTCTTCAGAGATAACACACACGTGTGTAAACCAGTATATGAGCCTAGTCAATGAGTGTTCTTGTTGAACATGCACACTGTTCCATGGCCTCCAACAGGTCTACAGTATGCCTTCAAACCGAGAGAAGCTGTTCCCCTGCATCTCAGCTTTTAACACACATAATCCCCCACTGTTGTCACTTCACTCATTTAACCCTCCTGTTGTGTTAGTTTTATGTTTACTAGTTTTGTGTTCCCAGTCAAAAATGACCGCTGGATTATAACTTGTTATAAATCCATAGTAACACACGTATTATCATCTAATGTTGTGATAGACCTTAACTTGTCAGAAAGGGGAAGATTCCATTGGGGAAAGGTTCCAGTGGGGGCTGGCATAGAAGCAAAGAGGGGGAGTGAGGGTGTGTTTGTGTTTTAATGTAGCCTACAGAAGCACATATACAGTCCATCTGATCAATAAGTATGTGCCTGGACTCAATTTTATACACTGACCATTTTCTCACCCATTAATTTCTAATGGCCGGTCATTTTTGAACGGAAATACACCTGAGTGTTCTAAAGTTAAATAAAACACTCAAAATTGTTATAAAAATGATCAAATATTTTTGAGAGAAAAGAACTGTCAATCGGTCACATTTGACCGCGAACACAACAGGAGGGTTAAGAAGTTCTTCACCAGCAGGTTGCACTGGGCGATTTGCAACTTTATAAAGGTGCTAACGCATGGCTTCCAACATAAAATGGTAATTACGCATGTATTCGCCAACAGCTGTTTTGGCTTCCGGTAATCTGCTGGCGACCGGATAAACGCAAATCCACATTATCATGTGTAAATACATCCTGTAGGCTAGCTCCTGTCTGGCTAGAGCCTAATGTGTTGTCAAACATCATAAAACAACGCAAAATGAATAATAAGAGCGTGTCCAAGAGCAGGACCAATTATAATCAATCTTAAAGTTCAAAATTGTATCCTTGCGCAAGTTAAGGGAGCAACCTGCCAGCCAAATACCTGTGAGCTGCTAGGGACCGGGGCTGTACCTCATCCCTTTAAACGATCAGACAAAGGTCTAGGTGGGTTGAGCTTGTGTGTTGTCTCTGCCATGGCAACCTGATGGATCAGCTTCACAAAACTACGGAGCTTTGGTAACCGCAAATCAGTGATGTCAGGGGGCCACGGATGCTGGTGAGGAGGATGGCGTGGTTTCGATGCATTGTTTGGTGTTGACGGAGCCAGCGCGTTCTCGGCACAAGTGATGCTTTGTCATTGAGACGTTGGTCCAATTGTGTCCTCGGAGTGACACGTCCGTCTTCCTTCCAGCATCCCGTCGCGGCTTGAGGAGTGCGTGGATTCTGCGCTCAAGGTGGACATCATTATTTCCAGGCTTTGCAACAGCGTGCAGCTGGAGCGCGATGGATCACAGCCGGAAGACAGGGCACGTTTTAAGTGTCAGCTTCATTTTGGAGACGACCTGTTTACAACGTGATTTATAATCTCACCCTGGACCAAACATTTGGGGGATTTTCATACTACACCAAATTGTATATATTTGTGAATAATAGCCTAGAGTAAACAATTTCTGATTTCGTCGTTTTTCCTTGAGGCTAATCTAAGCATATGACATTACAATGGATAGGTTACATTCTTCCATGCGCAATCGGCTCTACAGTTTGCCACAGCATATTGGACAAAAAGCAGCAATGACTGGCGATGGAGAAGACAGCGACAAGGACACTCGGAGGAAAAGTGTCAAGATGCAACATCTGCCTTCACCGTCTTCCACGGGCAGTAAAAAGGGCATCTGTGACACCAAAAGCGGAGAGACAGAGACAGACATAGGAAGATTATTTAGGACGAACGTGAATGGGGACTGTCGGAGATTTCGGGGTAGCCTGTCTTCCATCAGCAGTCGACATACCTATGATTCAAATTTAGCTGAACAGAGGCGCCTCATCACCGAGACAGACGGCAGCCCTGCCGATGACAACCCCAGCGATGAGCCGGGTTCCGGAGCGGACCAGGGGGCACAGGACGGCGGGGCAGGTGCTACCGGTGGAGCAGGAGCCCAGGAAGCGTCTCCCGGCGAACAACCCAGTTTCATAAAGTTAGAAGGAATCGATCAGATTATGTCGGACGATGACAGAATGTATCAGTCTGGCTTCATGCAAAGACAGCTGGGGGCGATGCTGCAACCCGGGGTCAACAAGTTCTCCCTCCGAATGTTCGGAAGTGAGAAGGCAGTGGAACGCGAGCAAGAGAGGGTCAAATCGGCGGGCTTTTGGATCATCCACCCGTACAGTGACTTCAGGTGATTCTCATTTACATCCTTATAGCGCAGCGCTGGCACCGCGCGCGTGTGAATGTGGTGGGCGACACGGTAGGCTATTCTGTGAGTGTTTGGTTGAGGTTATCAGCTGCAGAGGGGGTTGAGAAAGGTAATGTTACAACAGGCATTAGTCTGTCCATGCCCTTGAGTGAGCAGACGGTAGCCGATCACTGAAACCATATCGCACTACAGCAACCCCCTTTGTGGTCGCTGATAGCTTTCTCCTGCCCTAGAGATTGACATTGAATCTAGACCAGCAGATGTATCTTAGGTATTTTACACCAATGCAATGCACTTCATAAGCTGGTTCTCTTAATCATCTGATAAAAGGCCTTGATATTTAGACGGTCCACACAGAGCCATTTTGGTCTGTATGTGAACTAACAGACCACTAATAAAAATCAATGCAGTATCTTTCTGAGACACAAATAGCTCAATGCTTCAAATGAGGCATTACAATCACGTTCATCCAAACCTGACAAAAGCACCATGTGTCCAGACAACCTCGTATAGCATTTCCACACACACACACACACGGGAACCTATAATGTCTTGTTTACTCAGGGGTCTTTTCAACGTCTCTGTGGGTCTCACGCATCCCCAGTGCTGCAATCTGCCTCTGCATTTCACATCTGACATTGCTTGTATCTTTCTTCTAATTTCTCAGCCGAGTGTAGGCCTAGACTATGCAGTGTGCCCTGTCAGAGATGACAGGAATAGGGTAATCAGAACGGGCTAACGTGAGCAGAGGCGTGATTAGGGCCAAACATCAGAGAGGATTATGACAACACAATTTATTTAATGGAGATTTAATGGCGCGGTGGTGGAGAGAGCTTTGCAGCAGCAAGCAGTAGCATTACTGGAGCATGCAGTGGCCGCATCGACAGGTCGGACAGCACGAGCGAAAGCAGGCCACGCTGCTGCGACTCGCACGTGCAGCAGGTGAACAGTAATTACGGAACTGTTTGTTTGGACGTCATTCTTCCCGTTTGTTTGGGCTTTGATGACATTGCAGCTGCACAGATGTCATGGTACCTGTTGATCAGATGGCAGAGCAGAGAGCACACCGCATGAGGCTGTATGTCCATGGCAGACACAGACACAGGCAGAGACAGGGGAAGGGAGGGATGCAATGAGGTTTTGTGTCAATCTCACTGCTGGAGATACGCTCTATTTCTGGTGATGGTGTTGAGCATCTGATGAAAGCCCTGTCACAGTTGCTCAGTGATCGGTAGCCTAATCGCCTGATTGGCCTCATCAATAATACAACAATACAATAGGGTCCAATAGAGTTGAATGGGCAATCACTCCACCTGTGTTGCACTGATATAGACCTAAACCTAACCTGACTAGACCTCACAAAATCTCGAGACGTGTAGGCCACATAGCGCTGACATATGGGTGTGTAACACACACATATACATACACATACCCCACTACTGTCTATTGCAGTGTCAGCGCTCAGGAGGAGATGGGTCAGCCTGGATGAGTGTGTATGTGTGTGTGTGTGTGAGTGTGAGTGACAGGCAGTCTGGTTTGGTCATTGCTGAATGGAGCAATGACTTCCTCACTAGCCTCTCAGTGATGTCATCACTTCCCAGGGTTCCTCTGTAGCATCTCAGTGATGTTATCACATCCCAGGGTTCCTCACTAGCCTCTCAGTGATGTCATCACATCCCAGGGTTCCTCACTAGCCTCTTAGTGAGGTGATCACATCCCAGAGTTCCTCAGTAGCCTCCATAGATATATAACGAAATGTCGCCTTATTGGCTTTTCAACATGCGGCTGCCGCCACCATCTTTCATCTGACGGAAGGACGTCGTATATGAGATTGAACAAATACAGCAGAAAAAATGCTGTACTTGTGTGCTGCATTTAGTTGTTCCAATGAAAGGAATTTCAAAAGTAAAGAGCAAGGATCTAACATTTCACACGTGAGAAGCTATTTTCATAGGACAGGCCGACCACGTATTATATTTATTTTCCTCCACAAATATAAAACATCCATGACAATCGGTTGGGCAATCGGTTGGGCAAGCTTTATAGCCCAAAACCCCTGCAGCTTGTCATTACACTCCATTCTTTTGCCGGTAAGTGTTCCATGTTCCAATATGGCGGCTGCGTTGATGTATCCTGTCTCATAGGCTTTAGCGGACAAGGCGACATCTACCGATATCTATGAGTAGCGTCTCCTGTGATGTGGAGAGTTGGAAGATGAGAAGCTGCAGAGATCTGCGGCAGGTGGGGAGGACAGGAGAGAGGAGATCTGCATGAGGTGGGGAGGAGAGAATAGAGGAGATCTGCAGGAGCTGGGGAGGAGAGAATAGAGGAGATCTGCAGGAGGTGGGGAGGAGAGAGGAGATCTGCAGGAGGTGGGGAGGAGAGAGGAGATCTGCAGGAGGTGGGGAGGAGAGAATAGAGGAGATCTGCAGGAGAGAGGAGATCTGCAGAAGGTGGGGAGGAGAGAATAGAGGAGATCTGCAGGAGGTGGGGAGGAGAGGGGAGAGGAGATCTGCAGGAGGTAGGGAGGAGAGGGGAGAGGAGATCTGCAGGAGGTGGGGAGGAGAAGGGAGAGGAGATCTGCAGGAGGTGGGGAGGAGAGGGGAGATCTGCTACTTCTCCATATTACCACAGATTGACTCATAAACCAAAAGTTTTTGCAACATCAGAGGTTCCTCTTCAGCGGCTTTTTCCAGAATGTAGATGTTACCTTGATTGAATGTAGATGTTACCTGTGATTGAATGCCCAAATGGTATTTCATTAGATGTGCTCTTATTCTCTGCACATGTTAATGTGAGAGGTAAATTTGTCGGATTTTTAGATCTCTGACTTCACCTTGCGTCAGCCAAATGTAATGTAATGTAATCTTGTCCCAAACTATATACTTATGTCTATATACAGCTCTGGAAAAAATTAAGAGACCACTGCACATTTTTCTGATGTCATCCTATGCTTGTCATATTGAAATTTGCTGTAGTCTCTTAATTTTGAATATGATTGTCAACTCATTCAAATGTAGAAGCATCTCAAGGACCATTGATAGAAGTAGGATGCACCAGAGCTCAATTGCAAGTGTCATAACAAAGGGTCTGAATACTTATGTAAATGGGATATTTCAGTCTTTTATTTTTTTTTAATACATTTACAAAACACTCCAAACACATTTTTTGTGGAGTGTTGGAGTATTGTGTGTGCATTGATGAGAAAAAAATAATTTAATCCATTTTAAGATGAGTCTGAAACATAACAAAATGTGGAAAACTTGAAAACCCTAATCTACAATATTTGGACATCAGTTATCTAGCTCCCAAATACATAAAGCAGTTAACACCAACTCTAACCAGCTCTACATGAACCAGTTAACACCAAGTCTAACCCGCTCTACATGAACCAGTTAACACCAAGTCTAACCAGCTCCACATAAACCAGTTAACACCAGCTCTACATAAAACAGAGGTGTGTTGAAATTTGGCAAACAGTAGCGAATGTTCGTGATAAACATGTTTTCTTTGAATAGTTAGTTTGAACGATTTGATGTTAACATTTCATTGTAACCGAAATGGCATTGTTGCCTTCGATAAACCTCCATAAACCAGTTAACACCATGTCTAATCAGCTCTGAATAAACCAGTTAACACACCTGCAGCTGGGGAGGAAATCAGTCCTGAGTGTCTCTCTCTCTCTCTCTCTCTCTCACACACACACACACTCACACACACACTGGTGCTGTAAGTGAACACACACCATGGCTGAGAACGGAGAACAGAGGGGTGTCACAGTGCACACTGTAATGTGTGTAGTGAGCTGTGATGTCCTGCCGTGCTGTCAGGTAAACTGCTACCTGTTACAATCAGAAATGAGTCACCTGTGTGCTGAAGCGAAGCAGGCCAGGAAACTGGGAAGTCTGAATATGCCAGGAAGTCTGAATATGTTGGGAAGTCTCTCCGTCAGTACACTTTCATGTAGTGCGCTGAGTGCACTACGTGTTGACTGCTCTCCACTCCTCTCTTTTCCCAGGAACAGACAGAAGAGATTGGACACAGACACATACATAGACAGTCAGAGAAAGACGCATAGATAGGGTCGGACATAGACAGACAGACAGGGTCACATGCAGACAGACAGACAGGGTTAGATGCAGTCCCACAGGGCGTGTCCAGGCAGCAGTCCTGTCCTGCAGCTCTGTACTGTCAGTGGAGTGTGAGGGGAGAGTGGTTAGCGCTAGCCTCAGTGGAGTGTGAGGGTAGAGTGGTTAGCGCTAGCCTCAGTGGAGTGCTAGGGAGAGTGGTTGGCTTAGCCTCCAGTGGAAGGGGAGAGTGGTTAGCTCTAGCCTCAGTGGAGTGTGAGGGGAGAGTGGTTAGCGCTAGCCTCAGTGGAAGGGGAGAGTGGTTAGCTCTAGCCTCAGTGGAGTGTGAGGGGAGAGTTGTTAGCGCTAGCCTCAGTGGAGTGTGAGGGGACAATGGTTAGCGCTAGCCTCAGCGTTAGCGGTGGGCTGCAGATCAGAGTTTAATGAGTTATGAAATCACTAAGCTGAGCATGATGGCCCGGCTGCAGCAGAGCATTAGAAATGGGATAGGTGAGGGGGAGGGAAGGAGGCAGGGAGAGAGAGAGAGGGATGGACAGAGGGAAAGAGAAAGAGAGGGAAGGATGGGGGGGAGGGCAGGACAGGGGAGTTGACCTAGAGGGTGGACGGGTATGTGTGTGTGTGTGTGGGGGGGGGTGTATGTGTGTGTGTGTGTCTGTGTGTGGGTGTATGTGTGTGTGTGTCTGTGTGTGGATATATGTGTGTGTGTGTGTGTGTGTGTGTGTGTGTGCGCGCATGCGTGCGTGTGTGTGTGTCTGTGTGTGGATGTATGTGTGTGTGTGTCTGTGTGTGAGTGTATGTGTGTTTTCGGTGTGTGTGTGGATGTGTAGTTGTTGGCGGTGATATAACGGTAGCTGAGCTCACAGCTGGACTGCGGAACTGAGCTGCACTTGTTGAATCATGGAGCAGATGTTTGTGGGTTTGCCGCTTTGCAGTTGGCGCTGCTGGAGGAAACCTCATGGTCGCAAATACCCTCTCTCACACACACACAGATGCACACACACACGCACACAAACACACACATGCACGCACACACACACACACACATACACACATACACACCGGCCTGCTCAGTAAATGGTACAGGCCGTCCTGTTCATTAAGCCGCAGCCCAAACTCACCAGGCCTCCTCCTCTCCTGTCAGCGCAGTGGTGGCACTGGAGCAACAATCATGGCAGAGCGTGAACATCTGTCCGAGGCCCTGAGTTAGATCTCCATCCCATCACAGATCACATCGGATTCATCTTCCTGTAACAACAGGTTGTGGGGCCCAGGTTCACCCCAACCGCTTACTGACCACAGCGGAACCCCCTCGAGGACGGTTAGTGGAGGTGACCGGTTGCCTCCCCTCAGTCCTGCCAACGTGTGTGTGTGTGTGGCGGGGGGGGTCATACAACTTCCTATTATTCCCTATGGGACTGTGTGCTGCTTTCACCTTCTTTGCCATGCTTAGTTATGCGTCTTAGCCATGCGTCTTAGTCATGCGTGTGTCTGTTTTAGCCATGGGTCTTCAGCCTGCAAAAATCCAAACTCATTCACAAAGTGAATAGAGTCTGGTGACTCTCGATTGGGAAACGTTTCCAACACTTGCATCGCAACGGGCACTAACTTTGAAATCATTGGTCCAGCCTTACCAATCACATTGATCAGAGATTCCTAACATTACTATATATCACATGGTGTATGGACTGTGGTGTTCCAGACTAGATTTCCCTGAGAGAAAATCTAGATTGGCAGGGCCAGGCTAATGCGTCTTAGCCATGTGTGTGTCTTGTTTAACTGCGGAACGTCCAATCGGTGTCCTATCTGCTCTGTCTGTTTTCAATGTGAAGATTGTTTTTTTCTGGAGTCCAGAGGTTTGGCTAAGAAATCCAGTCACATCCTGGCAGACTGCAGCAGCCTTGAATGCAGAATGCAGAAAAGTGTCTGAGTGCTGCTAGCGTTGCATGGCCCTTTTGTGTGCTGCACTGCTGACCACAGCAGCTGTCCGAGGTCAGAGGTCAATTCAAAGTCCCTCATCATTTGAAAACCAGTGGAGCATAAGCTCACACACTGACACTCTAAATGCAACGTGTGTGTGTGTGTGGTCTCTCCTAATCGCTCATGTTAAATGATTTCTGAGGTCAGGCATTCTTGGAAATATGATAAATATGATGAGTCTGTTTTCTTTCCAGCCCACTCTATGAGGTACCTGTCCATGTCAGTCTGTGATGGTGTGTGTGTTTGTGTGTTTGTGTGTGTGTCTGCTGATGTAGACTAAACATCCCTCTGTTGTAGCCTTCTTGAGCCCCCTCGCCCACTACTCTAATCAATGGTCAGGCCGCACTGATTCATCTCTGCCCAGCAGTCTGCATTGATTTTGTGCTGTGGTGCTTTTTGCTGGGGCGGTAGATGCAAGAATCAGAGTCATCCCCCCAGGACCGCCTCGCCATAAACACTGATTTCACCTTTCAAAGAATCCATACGTGCATGTAGAACTTGAATGTGTGTCCAGGGTGGATCCATCTCCTGCAAGGATGACCAAAGCATGCACTTATTGAGAGGAACAGAACTTAAGCAACCAAAACAGCCTTGAGCTAAACAGAACTCAAAACAAACACACAAGCACCAAACTAAACAGCTAAACTAACTCACTCTGCGAAACGGAACTCAAAACAAACACACAAACACCATGTAAACAGCTAAACAGAACTCAAAACAAGCACACATACACCATGTAAAGAGCAGGGTTGTGCACAATTAGAATTGCAATTCTGCTTCCTGTTTGCTACCTCAATTGAAATGCAAGTGAAATTCAAGAATTGAATTGGAATTTAAGAGCCAGTTACAATTCAATTCTGGAATTTTGCACAAGCCTGGTAAAGGGCTAAATTACCCTTAATGTAACTCTCCCTGCTGGCCTGTTGGACTCAGTAGTTCTTAATTCACAGCTGAGCTTTTGCGGATGAAGACGATATCATCTTCATAATTGGACAACAACAGACCAACAGATCAGTTTATCACACCGCAGTCTGGGACCCTACGTTCTTAATTGGCTATAGAGAACCGCATGATAGTCGCTGGTATAGAGGTGTGTGTTCCATGTGTTATGGGTTCTGTGGGTTTTTGTAGTCCCTGTGAGTGTGTGTTCTGTATGCGAGTAGGCAGTGTTCTGTTCTGTTCTGTGTGTGACTTGTGTGTGTTCCGTGGGTTCCGTCAGGTTCTACTGGGATCTGATCATGCTGCTGCTGATGGTGGGGAACCTGATCATCATCCCGGTGGGCATTACGTTCTTCAAGGACGAGCACACGCCCGCCTGGATCGTCTTCAACGTGCTGTCCGACACCTTCTTCTTGGTGGACCTGGTGCTCAACTTCCGCACGGGCATAGTGAAGGAAGACAGCACCGAGATTGTCCTGGACCCGCAGGAGATAAAGCGGCGCTACCTACGCAGCTGGTTCGCTG
>NC_063199.1:21559943-21709943 GCF_017589495.1 Alosa alosa
TCGGGACATCCCTAACACATACATTTATTTATGCAGCAGACCAGTAGACCAGTATTACCATGTTTAAAAAATCAGTGTCCTATTCAGTATAGTTTGGCCCAAAACATTATAGGGGTATTATGTATTTTTTGTCTAAAATAAGTCACACAACTACACAAGACACAACAACCAACAGATGTGGACCAGCTACACACAACCACCAGCAGCAGCACAGCTAACAGCAACACACAACCACCAGCAGCAGCAGCACAGCTAACAGCAACACACAACCACCACCAGCAGCTGCACAGCTAACAGCAACACACAACCACCAGCAGCAGCAGCACAGCTAACAGCTGAGAGGTTGGTCTGTCTGGTCTTTGGTGAAATATTTGCAGAAACCTTGCTGCAAAAAGTCGACCACATATTTTGTTTAGCTGCCCCGGTACCTGCCAGAACAGGTAGTGGATAGTGGACAGCCTGGAGGGGGCAGCGTCAGGACGCCAGAGAGAGATGGGTAGGATGAGAGATAGATTACTGTGTGTATGTGTGTGTGTGTGTGTTCCCAATCTGGCTTATTCAATCTGGCCCCCTAATCATCCCCCGGTGTAACTGGCTGCACTGATTCATTCCCTTATTCTCCACCTCTAGCTGGTGTGTGTTATGTGTCCTGGCGCATAATGGCTGCCCTGCATCACCCAAGTTTGTGCTACATATTAGTGGTGGTTAGGCTCCTCCTTCACTGTAAAGTGCTTTGAGTGGCTTGAAAAGCACTATATAAATGCAAGCAGCATTTGTGTGGTGGTGTGTGTGTGTTTGTGTGGTTCTACCTTTCATGACGATATGTCATTAATAGGATTTTGGGATGCCATATGTAAAAGCAAGCTAATAAACAGGTAAAAAGGTAAAATAAATCTTACATAATGTTGCTTTGATGTGTGAGGGAGAGAAAGACAGAGGCCTGAGAGTGTAAGGAGAGATGGGTACGATGTTAGGTGTGTGTGTGTGAGAGAGAGAGAGAGAGAGAAAGAGAGAGATAGAGTGAGAGAGAGCATATAGAAGTTAGGGCTAAGATGATGTGTGTGTGGGGGGGTAGGGAGGGGAATGGGTGGAAGAGAGATGGGGGAGATGTGTATCTGCTTTGTAGTGTGTGTGTGTAGGGGAGATGTGATTGAAATGTGGACTGTGTGTGATGGGAGGTGTTGTATGTGGTGTGTATGTATGGGGGAGGTGTTGTATGTGGCGTGTGTGTATGGGGGAGGTGATTCAAATGTGCCCTGTGTGTGATGGGAGGTGTTGTATGTGGTGTATGGGGGAGGTGATGTATGTGGCGTGTGTGTATGGGGGAGGTGATTTAAATGTGCCCTGTGTGTGATGGGAGGTGTTGTATGTGGTGTATGTGTGTGTGTGTGTGTTTGTGCATGTTTCTGGCCACAGTTTTCTTTTCATTATGGAGTGGTGTGTATGTAAATGTAAATCAGGTTTGTAGGCCAAGTGTACTTGCGTATACAAGGAATTTGGTCTTTGCATTTATCCCATCTGTGAATTAGTGAAACACACAGAGCACACAGTGAGCACACAGTGAGGTGAAGCACATGAACACACAGTGAGGTGAAGCACACACTAACCCAGAGCAGTGAGCTGCCTTACTGCAGATATTTAGATATGTGTGTGTGGAGGTGTGTGTTGTAGATGTGTGTATGGGGAGGTGCGTGTGTTTTAGATGTGTGTGTGTGTGTGGAGGTGTGTGTTGTAGATATGTGTGTGTGTCTGTGGAGGTGTGTGTTGTAGAAGTGTGTGTGCAAAAGTGTGTGTTGTAGATGTGTGTATAGGGAGGTGTGTGTGTGGTGAGTTCCCTGGTGTCCTGGCTAAATTCCCAACCTGGCTCATTCAATCTGGCCCCCTAATCATCACCCGGTGTAATTGGCTTATTCACTTCCTCACTCTCCACCTCAAGCTGGTGTGTGGTGAGCGCTCTGGCGCATAATGGCTGCCCTGTATCACCCAGGTGGGTGCTACACATTGGTGGTGGTAAGTGAGGTCCCCCCTTCACTGTGATGCATTTTGAGTGTCTAGAAAAGCGCTATAGAAATGTAATGTGTTGTTATTGTTGTTGTGTGGAGGTGTGTGTGTGGAGGTGTGTGTTGTAGATGCTTGTGTGTGTGTGGAGGTGTGTGTTGTAGATATGTGTGTGTGTGTGTGTGTGTGTGTGTGTGTGTGTGTGTGTGTGTGTGTGTGTGTGTGTGTGTGTGTAAGTGTGTGTTGTATGTTTGTGTGAGCGTGGAGGTGTGTGTTGTAGATATGTGTGTGTGTGGAGGTGTGTGTTGTAGATATGTGTGTGTGTGTGTGTGTGTGTGTGTGTGTTGTAGTTGTGTGTTTGGAGGTGTGGGTTTTAGTTGTGTGTGTGGAGGTGTGTGTTGTAGTTGTGTATGGGGAGGTGTGTGTATGTGCATGTGTGTGTATGGTAGGGGGGGTTCTATGTGTATGCGTGTGTGCATCTCTGAATGACAGCATGTTTAGGTTCATGTGTGTTAGTGTATCTATGTTTAGGTTCACTTCTGCATGGCGTGGTGTGTGTGTGTGTGGGTAGGGACTGTGGACTGAGATATGCTAAGTGTCTCCTGTTGTTTGGTGTCTCTTATAATAATAATAATAATAAGAAGGAGAAGAAGAAGAAGAAGAATAACATTAACAAGTTTAGTGCCTTTCTCAAATCCAAGGTCACTTTGCATAGTGGAAAGGAAAATATTGTACAACAACAAACAAACAAAAACAATACAAAGAGGAAAAATGTGCTGTGTGTATGAATGAATTTGTGTGTGTGTTTGTGTGTGTGTGCATGTAATAATGTAGAGAGAGGAGGAGGAGAGCTGTGGACAGAGCAGAAGGAGGAGGAGGAGAGTTGTGGAGAGGCAGCAGTCATGACTGGATTCTAGCTTAGCCCTTATCTTAGCATATCTGATCTTAGTTTAGGTTTTTTTTAACTAGCTAATCTTATTTTATCTTAGCTTACTTTAGCATATCTGAGCTTATAGGTTGTCTTATCTTAGTTTAGTTTAAATTAGTTGGTCTTGGCCTAGTTTAATGTGTCTTACCTTATTATGTCTTGGGTATTTTTATCGTAGGTGTTCCGATGCACTGAACCTGCAGAAACTCAGCTCTGTGTGTGTGTGTGTGTGTGTGCTTGTAGATGTCTGTATAGGGTGTGTGTGTGTGTCTGGTTAGGGCCCATGCGTCTGGTTAGGGCCCATGTGTCTGGGCTGTTTAGGGCCCATGTGTCTGGGCTGGTTAGGGCCCATTTGTCTGGTTAGGGCCCATGTGTCTGGGCTGGTTAGGGCCCATGTGCCTGGGCTGGTTAGCCTGTAACCTGCTGTAATGGGTGAGATGTTTTCCGTAACCTTGACCTTATAAGCCCTAACCTTGAGAACAAGCATCCACCTGTAGCCTAACCCTATAATGATATGGATATTGTATAACTCCATCCATATTGACAACTCCATCTGTCCTGTTGCAACAGAGAAACACAGACTCTAACATGTTTTTGTTTTCTTTGTCATGCAGTACAAGCAGGTGGAGCAGTACATGTCCTTCCACAAGCTTCCGGCGGACATGCGGCAGCGTATCCATGACTACTACGAGCACCGCTACCAGGGCAAGATGTTTGACGAGGAGAGCATCCTGGGCGAGTTGAATGAGCCGCTGCGAGAGGCAAGCTCTTTCTTCTTCCTCACAGTCTTTAAGGGCGCATCCCAATGACCGCGGCATTGACCCGATGACCATAGCATTCAGGAGCCTTTACAGTCCAGTCCAAAAGCCTTGGCTCTGATCGACTGACCCCCTGCATTCAGTATCTGCCAGAGTACTATCTGGGAACGTATTATTGATCGATTGACCTCAGCACTCAGTAGTCAAGAGCCTTTTATCTGAACATCTTATCATAACCTTATAGAACACTATGGGATGTTTGTTGGAGCTCTGGGTATGGAGGCTTAGCCTGCATGTAAGAGACCTGAGTGGCTTTCATGTTCTGTGCTCCATATTGTTTCAGTACGGTTTACTTATATGATCAAAATGTCTGTCTCACTTTCTCTCTACCCTGTCACCTCTTCCCCTTTATCTCCCTCTCTATCCCTCCTTCTCTCTTTCTCTCACCTCACAGGAGATAATTAGTTTTAACTGTCGGAAGCTGGTCGCCACCATGCCCCTGTTTGCTAACGCGGACCCGAACTTTGTGACGTCCATGCTGACGAAGCTACGCTTCGAGGTGTTCCAGCCGGGAGACTACATCATCAGGGAGGGCATGGTGGGCAAAAAGATGTACTTCATCCAGCATGGGGTGCTCAGCGTGCTCACCAAGGGCAGCAAAGAGACCAAGATCTCCGACGGATCCTACTTTGGAGGTAAGGGCAGGCTGTCAGTGTGTGTGTGTGTGTGTGTGTGTGAGCGAGAGACTTTGGGTGTTTGTGTGAGGGTGTGTATGTGTGTAGCAAAGCTAAGAAAGGCCTATTGCTAGCCTATACTGTAACTAAAACGGAACTTTTAGGCTAACTGGTCTGACCCACTTCCAGTTAATTATGCTAAGCTAGGCTAACCATTGGATTATTGCACGCACAGAGACAAGAAGGGTATGTATCTTCCCTTATCTAACTCGACAAATAGTAGACGACAAATAAGCTCAAAACCCCCCAAAAATGGCATGATCCTTTAAACAATATTCTGTCGGGCTCTTATGAAAAGAATTATATGATGAAATTCTTTGTTTATTTTCAGTTTTTACACTCGTTCATTTGTTGAATTTACAATAACATTTGTTGGCTCAACTTTCAAATAGCTGGACTACAGTCTGTGACAAGTCAGTGTTTAATATGGGAGGGAAATAGAGATAGAGAGTCAGAGAGCGAGAAAGACAGAGAGATTGAGAGTAAGAGAATTAGAGAAAGAGTTAGAGGGAGAGTGAGAGAGTGAGATAGAGTGTGTGTGTGAGAGAGAGAGAGTGGAGAGAGAGAGAGAGAGAGAGAGAGAGAGAGACTGGGATGTAGTAGGAGACAGAGCAACAAGCTTCTTCCCCTTGTAATTGTGGCAGTAGGCTGCTTTGGTCTCTATATCCCAGCAGGCTGTGAGAATGTGATGGTGCTGTGCTCATAAGGTCACTGCATCAGAGGACTAACCACTAGTGCACTCACTGAGAGATGGGTCCTCTTTATATTAGATCTTATTCAGAGGACTATCGCAGCCAGACTCCCTTGGTCCCCTCCTCATGAACGTGACTCTCATCCGAATGCTTTTGGAGTGCTGTTGTGTCCTGCAGAGAGTGTGTCTGGGGTTGGTGTTGGGTTCGGAACACGTCAGTTGACCTTCTCTTACCTGCTGCCCGCCCTGACACCTCCTGATGGTGGAGAAATAAATGACCAAGTCAGCAACTCTCTCCCCACCCATCCTCTTTTTCTTTTTCACCCCCCCACCCCCTCTCTCTCTCTCTCTCTCTCTCTCTCTCTCTCTCTCTCTCTCTGTCATTTTCTCCCTCCCTCTCCACACCGAAGTGCTGAAACAGCTCACACACAGAGTGACCTTGAGGGACTGAGCCAGTAAAGAGCATGTTTTAACTCTGGACTGTTTGTGTGTGGGTAATGCATTGCCACTTGCCTGTGTGTCCCTGGAGCTTGTTGCTCCTGGTAGCTTGTGCTTGTGAGTGCAGACTCCCCTCTGCATGCCACCCCACCAGACTCCCCTACAGGAGTCACCACCACATCACTATCCCACTGTCCCCATAGCCAGCCAGCCCCCCAATAAGGAGGGCGAGGTTGGTTAGGTTGCGGGGGGTGGTGGAATATTATATTTGGGTATGAGGATTGGGTTGGGGGGGGTGTTATGTTGAGTATGAGGGGTGGGGTGGGGGGCATTATGTTTGAATATGAAGGTGGGTTATTATGTTTGAGTATGAGTTATGTTTGAATATGAGGGGGGGTTATTATGTTTGAATATGAAGGTGGGTTATTATGTTTGAGTATGAGGGTGGGTTATTATGTTTGAGTATGAGGGTGGGTTATTATGTTTGAGTATGAGGGTGGGTTATTATGTTTGAGTATGAGTTATGTTTGAATATGAGGGGGGGTTATTATGTTTGAGTATGAGGGTGGGTTATTATGTTTGAGTATGAGGGTGGGTTATTATGTTTGAGTATGAGTTATGTTTGAATATGAGGGTAGGTTATTATGTTTGAATATGAGAGTGGGTTATTATGTCTGAGTATGAATGGGAACTCTGAGCACGGTATGTTGCATGTCTGATGTGAAGAGCTGTGCTGGCTGTGTCCTAATGGATCCTGTTTCGGCTGCCTCTCTCGGTAGATTAGGCGGGTGAAGCGCTAAGCTGAGAAAGGAGCATTTATGGGTCTCGGCAGGATTACAGGCCTCAGGTTGTACGTTTTACAGCGGGGGTTTGCTGGGGTTACTCCCAGAGCCGCAGATGCATGACTCTTGTTTCGCACAGAAGTGGAACGGGCTGGAATTAAGCACTTTGGACAAAAGAGTGGACCGCACCAGGGGGAAGGATGCCACACCTCCTTTATGGAGCAAAGCATCAAACACCAGCGATGCTGTTTAAAAACAACAAAAAACAATCAGACCGTCCTCACCAAACCTTTGGCTCTGCTCAGAGGGTGGAAATGTGAGAAATAGTTACAGATTTCAACTCCTCTCGCAGAATTGCCAAGGGTGTCACTCCTGGGACAGACAGTCCGAGCGATATTAATTATTTTGAGATGCTAGGTCCTAATTAGCGTGCTCATCAGTCACAACCAGATGGGCTACCGCACACTCCCTTCAAAACTCTTTCAAACTCTTGGACGTGGTCACCATGGCAATGCTACACACACCCACCAAGGCCCCTGAGTGGAGAGAGTTTCTTTAAAGAGGCACAGAACACACACCACATTACAGAACACACACCACATTACAGAACACACACCACACTACAGAACACACACCACACTACAGAACACACACCACATTACAGAACACACACCACATTACAGAACACACACCACACTACAAAACACACAACACACTACAGAACACACACCACACCACATTACAGAACACACACCACACTACAGAACACACACACACCACAGAACACACACACACACACCACACTACAAAACACAACAACACACCACACTACACACACACACACCACATACAGAACACACACCACACTACAGAACACACCACACTACAGAACACACACCACACCACATTACAGAACACACACCACACTACAGAACACACACCACACCACACTACAGAACACACACACACCACACACCACATTACAGAACACACACCACATTACAGAACACACACCACACTACAAAACACACAACACACTACAGAACACACACCACACCACATTACAGAACACACACCACACTACAAAATACACACCACACTACAGAACACACACCACATTACAGAACACACACCACACCACATTACAGAACACACACCACACTACAGAACACACACCACATTACAGAACACACACCACACTACAGAACACACCCACATTACACACACCACACCACATTACAGAACACACACCACATTACAGAACACACACCACACTACAGAACACACACCACATTACAGAACACACACCACACCACATTACAGAACACACACCACACCCCATTACAGAACACACACCACACTACAAAATACACACCACACTACAGAACACACACCACATTACAGAACACACACCACATTACAGAACACACACCACACTACAAACACACACACCACTACAGAACACACACCAGAACACACACCACACTACAGAACACACCACACCACAGAACACACACCACACACCACATTACAGAACACACACCACACTACAGAACACACACCACACTACAGAACACACACCACACTACAGAACACACACCACACCACATTACAGAACACACACCACACTACAGAACACACACCACACACACTACAGAACACACACCACATTACAGAACACACACCACACCACATTACAGAACACACACCACACTACACAACACACACCACACTACAGAACACACCACCACACAGAACACACACCACACCACAGAACACACACCACACTACAGAACACACACCACACTACAGAACACACCACACATTACAGAACACACACCACACCACATTACAGAACACACACCACACTACAGAACACACACCACATTACAGAACACACACCACACCACATTACAGAACACACACCACACTACAGAACAATTACAGAACACACACCACACACACAAAATACACCACATTACAGAACACTACAGAACACACACCACATTACAGAACACACACCACACCACATTACAGAACACACACCACACTACAGAACACACACCACAGAACACACCACACTACAGAACACACACCACACCACATTACAGAACACACACCACACCACAGAACACACACCACACCACACTACAGAACACACACCACACCACAGAACAGAACACACACCACACTACAGAACACACACCACATTACAGAACACACACCACACACATTACAGAACACACACCACACCCCATTACAGAACACACACCACACCACATTACAGAACACACACCACATTACAGAACAGAACACACAACACACTTGGCAGAACACACACCACACCACACTACAGAACACACACACCACACCACAGAACACACACACCACACCACATTACAGAACACACACCACATTACAGAACACACACCACACCACACTACAGAACACACACCACATTACAGAACACACACCACACACACATTACAGAACACACACCACACTACAGAACACACACCACATTACAGAACACACACCACACTACAGAACACACACCACACTACAGAACACACACCACATTACAGAACACACACCACATTACAGAACACACACCACAGAAATTAGGAATATCTCCGCACATTTTCACCACCACTGACCAGGCCACTGAAAAGCATGTCTATGTGTGGTAGGTGCACGCAGTGGCCGGATGGACCGCTGATGTTATAAGAATAGGGAATATTCTCCTGTTGACCACATGACTGTCCAGAGAGGCAGCAGCCAGGCGTAGCAGGTTACGGTGACAGGATTTATTTCGGGTCCAGAATATCTCAGTCACGTCCAAGTACAACTGTGCACCCTTGTCCAATGTCTGCCAATGTGAAGGTAGTTGAAGCCCCCCAGCTGGGGAGATTCGGCCTCGTCTGCCACGTCGCCATCACCGCAGAGCCCCAGCAGCAGGGTGTGGTCAACTCCTCCCTCTGGTGCTGACCGGGTGCATGATGGAGCCCAACAGCAGTCCTTGTTCCCGTCTGGAGCAGTGGAGTTGTGTATGTGTGTGTGTGTGTGTGTGTGTGTGTGTGTGTGCGCCCGCTGCGTGTGACTCACTGAGTGTTTTCCCCTGCAGAAATCTGCTTGCTAACCCGCGGGCGGCGGACGGCCAGCGTGCGGGCGGAGACGCATTCGCCGGGTTCTACCGCCCCGCCGACCACTTCAACGAGGTGCTGGAGGAGTACCCCATGATGAGACGCGCCTTCGAGACCGTGGCGCTGGACCGCCTGGACCGCATAGGTGAGTCTGAGATGAAATCGATCGCATAGGTGAGTCTGAGATGAAATCGATCGGATAGGTGAGTCTGAGATGAAATCGATCGGATAGGTGAGTCTGAGATGAAATCGATCGCATAGGTGAGTCACAGATCAAATCGATCGGATAGGTGTGTGTGTGTTTGTGTGTGTGCATGTGTGTATGTGTGTGTGTATGTGTGTGTGGTGTGTGTGTGTAAGGGAGAGCACTGAGGTAGAGAGAGGTATGGAACAGGTATCAAGTGTGTATGTGTGTGTGTGTGTGTGTGTGTGTGTGTGAGTCACGACTCAAAAACTCAAAAGACAAAAGACTAGTATGAGTCACACTCCCCAAACTCCCAATGCTTGAGATCCCATCTCTTCCACGACCCTGTGATGAGCAGGCACATTAGGGTGAAGTCATGCATCTCGTCTGCAGCATGTCACAAATGCCCAGTATTTAAGCATCCCGTCTGCAGCATGTCACAAATGCTGAGTATTAAGCGTGTGTGTGTGTGTGTGTGTGTGTGTGTGTGTGTGTGTGTGTGTGTGTGTGTGTACTTAAGCACAGCTGTTTATTCCAGAGGGAGGAGTGGCGCTGGCCCATGTGAGTCTGTACCCTCTTGCTTTATGGATTGTTTTGTAATAGGATTATGTCCCTGCAGCATTCGCTTTCTTGCTGTTGCGTGGACTTCACCAACATTTTGGCCAAAATACTGCCACCTGCTGGCCTGTCCTCTCCTGTCTCATCACTGCATTTTGGATTTTTCCACTACGCCTATCCTCAGTGCACACGCTGCATTCTACTGATCCAAACCAGCTTTCATTTTCACACACACACACACACACACACACACACATACAGTGGGAATTAGCTGCCTCTCCCTTTGGCCGAATCATGTTAGTGTCAGATGATTCATCTGTTAAAGTATATCTGTTCTTCCGTTAACCTCACGAGTAGTTGACCAGGATCGGTTTATATAAGTCTCTGTTCAGGAAGACTAACTGTGAAACAGTTTGATGTGTGGTGTGGTCCAGCCCAGCCCATGGGCACTGCTCTGTGAAGTGATATACAGTGATGTTGCGTCTGAATGGTGTGTGTTCGCCTTGCGCCTGACTGGTGTGTGTTTACTTTGCACCTGACGGGTGTGTGTTTGCTTTGCACCTGACGGGTGTGTGTTTGCTTTGCGTCTGACTGGTGTGTGTTTGCGTTGCGTCTGACTGGCGTGTGTTTGCTTTGCGTCTGACTGGCGACTGTGTGTTTGCGTTGCATCTGACTGATGTGTGTTTGCTTTGCGTCTGACAGGTGTGTGATTGCTTTGCCCCGTATTGAGGTGATGTTGCTACTGACTGTTGTGTGTTTGCTTTGCGTCTGAATGGCGTATGTTTGCTTTGCGTCTGACTGGTGTGTGTTTGATTTGCGTCTGACTGGTGTGTGTTTGCTCTGCCCCAGGAAAGAGGAACTCCATCCTCCAGCACAAGGTGCAGCACGACCTGAACTCTGGGGCTTTAAACTACCAGGAGAACGAGATCATCCAGCAGATTGTGCAGCACGACCGTGACATGGCACATTGTGCCCACCTCATCCCCACCAACACGCCCATGGGGGGGCCCCCGCCTCTCGGCCCCGACACACCCCCCCATCTGGGCTCCCAGGCATCCAGGCAGGCCTGCAGGGCGACCACCTCCGGGCGGGCTATTGGCGCCTCGCCACCCGCACCTGCACCAAACCTTCTACCGCCCGCCCGCTGCCCCGCACGGCTCGCTGAAGGGCCGCCCCAACACAATGCGTAGGTTTCCGCTCGGGGCGTCCTCCTCGCTGGCTGGACCCGCATCCGTCCCCACGGCAACCGCCTCCACCTCCGCCGCCCCATCTCAGTTCTCATCGGGGGTTGAGACGCCCATCCTGGACTCGCTCAGGGCCAAGCGTGCCTCTTCAGCATCGCTCACCTCCATCCCCCACTTCCCTGCCGCCACCACCACTACCACCACCACCTGCACCACCACTGTCACTTCCCCCTCCTCGCAGCCAGGGGGCACCAGTGTGCTTTTCCCCCAGAGACAGCCGCCCCCCGCCTGTGTGTCCACCTCCTCCAGCTCTGCCCAGCTGCACCCTCCTCCCCCTGCCCCTGCCCCTGCCCCTGTCCCTCTCTCAGCCCTTCTCTAGCGCACCGCTGCCAGGCTTCTTCCAGCAGGGGGCGCCAGCGAGAGGCAGTTCAGGCAGGACCCAGTTTGCTGCTATAGGCTCCAGTCTGGCTCCACTGGTGGCCAGTTCCATCAACCCCATCCTGAGCCAGCTGCAGCACGCCCCTGCCCCCGTGCCAGCACCAACCCCAACCCTCTCCCCGGCCCCTGCACCGGCCAAGCCCAGCCAGGAGGGCATCCGGCTGGGCAGGACCGCCAGCAACCAGCCCTTCGCCCTCTACTCTGCCGCTGGCTCCCCCACTGGCCCCCGGAAGCTTCTGGAGCAGCCGGCGTCCCGACACGCGGGGCAGCAGGTGGTGGTCACGCCGGTGCTGACGCCTGAGTCGTCGGCGTTGGCCTCACTGGCGCAGTATGGCTCGCGAACTGCCTCGCCTAACTCAGACACGCCACCCGCACCCAGCCCGCTGCTGCAGAGCCCCCTGCTGGACACGCGCTGGCAGCACAGTCCCGGTCAGTCGTCCGGCGCCTCTAGCTCCCCAGGTCACCTGACCACCCTACACGTTCTCTGCCCCCCACAGACGCCCAGCCCGAGCGTGACCCCGCGGCCGAGCCCTCGGAGAGAAGCGCGAGCAGCAGAGTGTGTGGTGGACCTCTCCCTGCAGGACGTCAGCACCATCACCGCCTCACACACACCTCCGCGGCTCAAGGAATGGTCCGGGGTGACGGTGGCGGTGACGCCGCCGGACACACGCTCTCCAAGCTTCTCGCCGCACAGCTCGCCCTCGCCCATTCCGGGCAGCAGACCCCTGTCCACCCTCCCCGGACCCACTGCCCTCTCCAGACAGACATCCACCACATCCCTAAGCCCCAGGCTCTCCCTAGGGGGGTCACCCACACCTACACCCACACCCCCCCCTCGGGACGACTCAGCGCCCGGGACGCCAGGGGGGGGTGTGCCGCACCCCAAACTGCCCTCTAATTTGTGAGGTGACCCCCTGGGACGAGCTTGGACTCTGTTTCTCCATCGTTCAGTATCATGACTACAGTTCCCATGCAACCACGCATACCGCTGCCGTCCACACGGACGATCACTCACGGGCACTTGGCCCTCATGACCTATGACCTCATGACCTCCCCATCCACTCCACCTTTTCTAAACCAAAACTATTGAAAGCTTTTTTTTGTTTCAGCCAAATATAGTGAATATCGAGAAAGGAAAGTCTCAAATGATAAGAAAGGAAATGTAATAATAATAATAATAATAGGCGTTTGTCTGGCTGAGTCCTGAGACGAGATCCTGACCCTCGACTTGTCTTCCCAGAGTTTCCCACAGCTGCTTGAGTGTGTGTGTGTGTGTGTGTGTGTGTGTGTGGGAGGGGGGTCTGTCCCCCTAAAACACATACACGAGGTAGGGTGGGGCCGGTTTGAACACAGAAACAGAGAGTTTGTGCTGTCCATATACAAATAAGAGGGTGACACACAAACACACACCCCTACACATAAGTTCACACTCACACACCCCTACACTCACACACTCTCACACACAGATACACACACACACACACACACACACACACACATACACACACACAGATACATACACACACACACACACAGACACACACACACACACACACACACACACACACACACACACACACACACACACCTATACGTGCTCGTGTACACCTTATGTCATGTTGACGGATAAATAATCATATTGTGCAACTCTCATCTGTCTGACACAGCTTCAGGATTCATGTCACACACACACACACACACACACACACACACACACACACACACACACACACACACACACACAAACTCACTGACAAGTACATACAGCCACGCTCAGAAACCCAATTAGCCCAGCCATGGCAGATCTGTCCACTAGACCTTGACCCCATGCACATGGCGACGAGCTTGTTGACTTGACAGAGGGGTGGCGTTGAGTCTATGGCCTTTTCCTTTTTTAATCTCCACTGCCTTAGAGCCTCAAGTCAGAAGGGCTCCGACCCTTCGCTTCCACCACAACCAGTTCAGATGAAGAATGTACCGCATCATTTTGTATGGGCTTTGGAGGACCTGTGCAGTACTTCAGCAATAAACTGTGTGTGTGAGTGTTTGGTTTTGCACATGGGCGGAGTTTTTGTACTGCGGAGAGCAGCCTACTCTCTGCCTCTCAAAGAAACAGGAGGAGCTTGTCTACAATAATGGACGATGCACTAACATATCACCATTTTTAAAACGTATGTCATTCCACACCCAAATGCCAAAGTTGTTACAGTCTATGTAAACAATAGTAATAATAATTCAATAACAACTGCAATTGTAATTTGACGTGACTATCCAATACCATTTTCCTAATGCACATATTGTACAATACTGAATTGTGTATTTATCAGGACCGGTGGACCAGAGTGTTGACAGCTGCAATTATTTATTTATTTGATCTCTGTTGAACCTAAACAAACTGTTTCCTATAATGTATATTGTTAAGTCCTCGCCAACTGTATATTTCCATTGAGGTTTTGTCCCTGTGTTGTTTTCTATCTGTACCAGGCTCCTTCTGCAGTGCTGCCCCCTGTTGGCCCTGCAGAGCAGCCCAGGGCTGTTTGTGTGTGTGTGTGTGCATGGGTGTGTGTGTGTGTGTGTGTGTGTGTGTGTGTGTGTGTGTCTGTGTCTGTGTCTGTGTCTGTGTCTGTGTCTGTGTGTGTGTGTGTGTGTGTGTGCGTGTGCATGTGTGTGTGTGTGTGTGTGTGTGTGTGTGCGTGTGGTGGGGGATGGGACAAGGCGAAAACCGACCCCTCACTCCAAAGGGAATATCTCTACCAAGCTATGCAGTTTTCTTTTCACAAACATCTCCATTTGTTTGACCTTTCTGTTCCGAAATCCATATTGTCATTGTGGAATCTGAATTACAGATGACTCAGAAACCCCCTCTCTCTCGTGTCACATTGATTTGTTTTTTTAGAGGGCGTCAGTGATCACACAGCACACACACACACACACACAATGTCACCACATGACACACACACACATACTCCAACGCCAGCTCATGGCCACACACAGTCACATGTGGTAACAGCTTCGCACATGAATGCTCTGGACACCAGCACTGGACGAAGCCTCTTACTCGGGGTCTATAACACACACTCAGGGTCTATCACACACACTCAGGGTCTATAACACACACTCTAAAACACACACTCAGGGTCTATAACACACACTCAGGTTCTGTAACACACACTCAGGGTCTATCACACACACTCAGGGTCTATAACACACACTCAGGGTCTATCACACACACTCAGGGTCTATAACACACACTCAGGTTCTGTAACACACACTCAGGTTCTATAACACACACTCAGGGTCTATAACACACACTCAGGTTCTGTAACACACACTCAGGGTCTATCACACACATACAGGGTCTATAACACACACTCAGGGTCTATCACACACACTCAGGGTCTATAACACACACTCAGGTTCTGTAACACACACTCAGGGTATATCACACGCACTCAGGGTCTAACGCACACATGCTCGGGGTCTATCACACACAGGCTGTTTTCAGGCCAAATGTACTGCGTTAGATGCTCATAGCCAAGGTCTCAGCTTACTAGCGGTGTGTTGCCCATGGGATGTTTTCAGGCGTCTGTGTGTGTGCTTATCTGTTACATGATGCACATGGGCTGTTTTCAGGTGTCTGTGTGTGTGTATGTTTATCTGTATCGTATTGCACATGGGCTGTTTTCAGGCGTCTGTGTGTGTGTGTGTGTGTGTGTGTGTGTTTATCTGTTATGTGTTGCACATGGGATGTTTTCAGGCGTCTGTGTGTGTGTGTATATTTATCTTGAACGTATTGCACATGGGCTGTTTTCAGGCATCTGTTTGTGTGTGTGCGTGTGTGCGTGTGTTTATCTGTTATGTTAAACACACAACTGCCAACAAAGAAATAAAAAAACAAATAAGGTCATCATGGTGGCCTGCCACACATATGGTATGTAGCTGTAAACAGACTGTTGACCAAACACACACACACACTCCATTCTATCCTGATATGTGTGAGTCTGTGTGAAGTCAAAGCAGAGACCTGGGGAAGGTGTGGTGCAGACAAACGGATCTCTGCAGGTCTACTCTGGAACAGGAGGTAAACAAATAAACAACAACAATGTGTTGTTCTTCCCAGGATGAGCTGCCTTATACTCCTGATGGCTTGATTCAGTAGCTTAGCCTCTCCTTCCTCTCCTCTTCTCCCTCCCTCCCTCTCTCTCTCCCTCTCTCTGTTCTCTTCTCTTCAGCCCTGAGACAGTGGGAACAGGAAGGTCGTGTCCTTGAGAGTCCAGCCCCTGCAGTGGCAGTCGGTAGTCCTGCCCTGGGGGGTGCATGTGTGTGAAGAATGTGTGTGTATGAAGAAAGCATGACTGTGTGCATGTGTGTATGAGTGTGCACGGTGTGTGTGTGTGTGTCTGTGTGTGTTTGTGTGTGTGTGCTGGTCTATCAGATCCAGGCTGTCTCTGATGTAGGCCATGAGACAGAGGCAGATAGCATCACCCACTTCCTCCTCTCTCTGCAGGATTAATCCCTCGCTAGGCAACAGCCCTAGCGTCCTCCTCCCCCACTTTCCTGACGCAGCACTGCGCACCTGGTGCTGTTAGCAGAGCACACCCCCAACATATACATACACACACACACACAGCTCTGCCTCTGCATCACACTGGTTGCTTTTAGCACCAAGGCGCGTCACTGCCACACACACACACGGTGTCTGTGCAGGTGAGATGGATCTGTCTTGTCTGCAGGACACTGTGAGGTGACGCGAATTCCAATGTGAAATGTAGACGGCTCAGTCACACACACACACAACCTCTCTCTCTCACACACACACTCATTCTGACACATTGTCTTTCTCTCTCTGTCTCTCTCTCCTTCACACACACACACACACACACACACACTCAGTGAGAAGCGCGTTCTGATGCAGGATGAGGGGGCTTTCGTCTGACCATACCGCAGTGAGCCTCGGAACTCTTTTAAGATGGACGCGGAACTGAGATAAGGGGAGAATAACATGTCAAGTGTAATACACACAGATGACCTTTACAGTGCACAAGGAATCCTCTTCCCTACAAACACACACACACACACACACACATACAGAGGATCACACTCATAATCATAGCGTCCTCTCCTTTGACAGTACGTTGAGAGCTTATTTTTGCTGGTCTAGTGAAACCCAACCAATGGGAGTGGAGCGCCATCCATGGCTTGTGGTGCGTTTAGTTGTGACGGCTGATGTGTCAATCTGCTGAAGTGCTCTTTGAGCGGCTAATTAAGTGAGTTCATGGCGAGAGCTGCTTTATGGCTCTCATATTTCACCTGATGAGCAACTAGGCCTACTCGCTCCGAGCCATCCGTCCTCTGTCAGGGAGGCCAGCCGTCGCTCTGCCTCTCCACCTAGTAGCTGTGGGTGTCTGTGACTGGCGTGGACACACATGCAGACATGGCTACACGCTGAGGAGAATCTGATGTGTAGCCTAAGAGACATATTCAGAGACAGATTTGCACTATTCTGACGTTGCACACAAAGCTTCTAGGAGGCCGATAGAAAAGCATCATAGCGCAGTACACATTAAAGTGTATTTCCAGCGTAATTAACAGTCTTCTGTAATAAACACTGCGTTCGCTAACTAGATTGTTGGAGCTTCATTTTATGTGTAGAGACCCTGACAAGGTTTGGTGCTGCTTTGAACAATATTACTGGTTAAAAAAATGCTATTTGGGAATCGTTTAGCTTACTGTCCCTAGCTAATCCACTGCTTGCGATTTGGGGCTATAGCATACAGGCCAAGCTCTGTAGTGGTTGATCAACGAAAATGACTGTCTCTACGGCTTATTTTATGTGTTTTAATGCAGAAAAACACCCTTGCATATTTCACAGTGTATTGGTTCAGTATGGATTTCCATTTTTTTTTCACATGATGCTGTTAAAAAATGATTTAGCTGATGAATGATGTATTGTTTAGATTGACCAATTTGGCAATCCAGCAAGTGCATGCTGTGGCAGACTGCCTAAAGTGTTAAAGGGGAGCTCCGCAGACGCAGGGTGCACTTTTAATATTCTCATCTGGGCTGTGTAGACAGACACCCCGCTGATCCTGTATTAACACTGACTGTGAGGCAGAGGTGTAAAAGTCCAGCTTCAGAAAGTAAAAGTGCTACCATGTATTGTTTCTACCTGTGCATTTAACACAGGTGATTTCACTAATTAGCTCATCTACCTGGCTGAGGAGTTGTACTTATTAGATTCAGCTGATTTAGTGAATGGTTGGAGCAAATATGTGGCAGGACCTTTACTTTCTGAAGCCGGACTTTTACAACTCTGCTGTGAGGGCCGACCTCATGCTCTGAGAATGGCAGAGACACCAGGTGACATTCAGCTGACCCAGACTTTATAATCCCTGCACTTCCTCATAGCACCAGCAGGTGGCACTGTTGAGAGAGCCCACATCAGTCACCACTGCATGAGGTTGTCACTTGGAGGAGGAAGACACGCATCACTGCAGGTAGATATCCAATCAGCACACACTCTCAAACTCAATGTGTCAGGTGGACATCCAATCAGGGCACACTCTCAGTGTAACAGTGTCAGTTAGTGGAGGCCAGAATGGGGATATGAGTGTGAAGAGGTAACAGGTGAGTGTGTGAGTCTGTTTGTGTGTGTAGAAACACAGCAGAACCTTAAAGGCCTTCTCAACACAGGGATTACTGCCCCCCTCTCACAAACCGGTTCATCATGTTTAATCCGTTAACTAATGATGACACACACACAACACACACACACAACACACACACACATACACACACACACGCACACACACACATGATGGGGTAGGGGGGTAGGGTGGGGTGTGTGAGACACCACACCTGTGTGTAGACAGCACTGTGGGAGTCAAGACACTATACAAGTTTCTTATTTTTATTGTGTTTCTGTTCCATGGTGGGGGAGTCTGAAGGGCACATGGTTTATTTGTGTGTGTGTGTGTGTGTGTGTGTGTGGGGGGGGGGGTGGGGAGTGTTCAAGGCACCAGAACAACACGCATGGTGTTGGTGTAACCGGAGCCTGGACGCCAGCCAGTCACCACGATAACCACATCGCCAGCCTTGAAGAACTTGTGGTGCTTGCCTGAGTAGAGAAAAAGGAGGGAGATTTTGCATTCCTTTAAGCATCACTGGTGTCAGTGTAGAGTGTTAATTAAGCATCACTGGTTTCAGTGTAGAGTGTTAATTAAGCATCACTGGTTTCAGTGTAGAGTGTTAATTTAATGTTAACTCAGATACTGGGAGATACTGTGTTCTCAAAGTAATCATTACCAGCATACGTAGTTATTCACCTGTGTCTAGAACTATCAGTAGACATGCAATGAAAGGAATATCTTCAAACATGAAATGAAGCTTGTTGAGAGAACATCACTGATGAAACGTGTCATCTCAGGGAAGATGGCTTCATGCTGTCCTCACTCTGCCTGTAACCCTGTGAGTGGTCAGATGGCCTGACCCTAACCCTGAGAGCGTGTGTGATTGGTCAGATGGTCTGACCCTAACCCTGTGTGCACGTGTAATTGGTCAGATGGTCTGACCCTAACACTATGTGCATGTGTGATTGGTCAGACGGTCTGATCCTAACCCTGTGAGCGTGTGTGATTGGTCAGACGGTCGGATCCTAACCCTGTGAGCTTGTGTGATTGGTCAGATGGAGAGACTGGCCCTTACCTATCTCCAGGGCGAAGTTGACGCGCAGGTCGACATCCTCGGCCCAGACGTCGTGGGCATTCTTGGTGTAGAGGACTGGGTAGATGCCGCGGTACAGGTGAGCCTGGCGGGCGGCCTGCTCGTTACGGGTCACAGCTATGATTGGAGCGCGGGGGCGGTATCTGGACAGCATGTGAGCAGACCTGTGGAGAGACAGGGGTCAGACACACCTGAATTAAAGGAGGAGGAGTCAGATACACCTGAACTAAAGGAGGAGGAGCCAGACACACCTGAATGAAAGGAGGAGGAGTCAGATACACCTGAACTAAAGGAGTAGGGGCCAGACACACCTGAACTAAAGGAGGAGGAGTCAGATACACTTGAACTAAAGGAAACCTTACAGATGGATAGGATAAAAAAACAATATAGTATCATGTTTGTATGGTAGCAAGCCCCAAAAATAAATCTCTTATTCTCTATCTGTGCACATTTAATGAGATAAATGAAAAAAACAAAGTAAAGGCCAAAAGTCAAAGGCCACTTCTGCCCTCAAATACTGTGAACATATCTCATTGCATTGTGGGAACTGTAGTCTTTCTTGTGCCTTGTTGAGATTGACATGCATGTGTGGGAGTGTACGATAGCGGCAGACGGCCCCACGCATACATTCACAGCTGTCCATCATATGAGCCCATGTGGGCCCGCGTCCAGTTTCAGACGACACACACACACACACACACACACACACACACACACACACACACACACTCAAAGAGACTGAAGTGTTGCATTGCCAGTTAATCACACTACAGCCTGATTCATGATAATGATTAAAACTCTCTAAGGGCCCTTTCTAAGAAGACACACAGGTACACATCTGTGTTGTGTGTACGTGTTCATGTGTGTGTGTATGTGTGCATGTCTGTATACCATGTCCATGTGTGTGTAGCCCTGAGGTGGACGACTGAGTTAAAATTAACTTGGTGAATGTCAAGGTTCAGGAACTGGAAAGGTCGCCATGCGAAGCTCTGGCATTTAGGTCACCACTGTACTCCATTAGCGCTGTAGAGCTGTGTGTGTCTGTGTGTCTGTGTGTGTGTGTGTGTGTGTGTGTGTGTGTATGTATGTGTGTATGTGTATGTGTGTGTGTGTGTGTGTACTGTGTGTGTGTGTGTGTGTATGTGTGTGTATGTGTATGTGTATGTGTATGTGTGTGTGTGTGTGTGTGTATGTATGTGTGTATGTGTATGTGTGTGTGTGTGTGTGTGTGTGTGTGTGTGTGTTTGTGTGTGTGTGTGTGTGTGTGTGTGTGTGTGTGTGTGTGTGTGCGCATGTGTGTGTGTGTGTGTGTGTGTGTGTATGTGTGTATGTGTATGTGTATGTGTGTGTGTGTGTGTGTGTGTGTGTGTATGTGTGTGTGTTTGTGCGCTCTCTGACCTGCCGGATTTGGTGAGGACGATAATGGCGTTGGCGCAGCACTTGAAGGAGGCCTCGACGGCGCCGATGGCAACGGTCTCTGTGGGGTCACGTGTCAGGTGGGTAACGCGGCGCAGCTCCTCGAACAGCTGCCTGTGGAACATGGCCGCCTCGGCCTCACGGGCGATCTGCACCACGGGGACACGGGGAGAGAGAGAGAGACAGAGAGGCAGTGATGAGATATCTGACATTAGGCCACACAAACCAAAACATCGATCACGTACAGCAGTGGTCCCCAAACTTTTTCTTCCGAGGGCCAGCTCACTATGCCTGGCTCTAAGAGAGGGCCAGAGACTCACCTTAGTTGAATATTCCATTACATTTAATCATAGGCTACTGCAATTTAATACTATTGTTAGCTGTATTTATATTGCAATTATTCCATATCAGTATAAAATGTAGCTCAAATGAAATAATCCTAGTAAAAAATAGCATTCCCAAAAGTATTAGCAGGGAGTCCCAAAAGTGTATTTTATTCAAAATGTGTGAACTCTGAACTCTGTGTCTTTGCATACACCGCTCAAGTTGTGAACAAGCAATATCCTACAAATAATTTGAAGTTCTCAAACTATGAGAGTTTTATGAAGTGCTGGCAAAAACATCTGAAATTACCACTTTTACTCACCTGATGAGAACTTTGTGAATTGTGAATTTGTATGAACATTTGAACGAGTGAATAAAAAATAGAAATAATTATCCCAGAAAGTCCCAGAAATATGACTTGAATAGAAGTTAGTTAGTTATTAACAATTAATTGATAAACTTTTAGAATACTTTGAGCACTGATGCAGTACCGCTTACCTTGTTTGCAGGTAGGCCTACATTTCATTCTGTTTTCGATGGCAAACGCGAAACAGCGCCAAAACAACCACCAGTGGACAAAAAGAGTATTTCATGTGTACTGTTAAGACTCGTCATAGAGAATGAATGGGTGAAATTACGGAGGTTATAGTTTGATGATGTCGTAGTCCCATGCGGGCCAGATGCTATATACCACGGACATGTTTTGGGGGGCCACCCAAAATGAGGTGGCGGGCTGTATCCGGCCCGCGAGCCGTAGTTTGGGGACCACTGACGTACAGCATTACTCAGTTCTTCAGTTCTATAGTACACATTATGTATACCGTATTTTCTGGACTATACGTCACACTTTTTTTCATAGTTTGGCTGGCCCTGCGACTTATAGTCAGGTGCGACTTATAAATGAAAAAATATATAATTGAACATGTTTTTAAATGTTAATTCATATTAACTGACATGAACATATTAACTGACATTAACGGACATGAAAAATAACTGTCTAGCTGCGAGAAAGCGCTCTCAAATGCACAAGTTCTGTGCACTTTCAGTCAGAGATTAGGTAGCCCTATGCCTGAAGCACACGTGCATACCTACTGTAAAGCCTCAAATTATGGCCGGGATTCTATTTATAGCCGGGCCTCAGATTCGGACAAATAAAGGCCAGTAATAATTTTGACTAATAAATTTAACTCATAAAAGAGCTCTTCTTAATATTTTATTTTGTTGGTTGGTTTAATATTGTTGCCAATGAAAAGTCATTGTTTTACACCACGAGTCTCCAACACGTTGCTCTCAAGCTACAAGTTGCATGCCGCCCCCTTCTGAGCTTGCCAGAGGCTGAAGCAGTAACCTACATTTAAACACAATTGTTGCTGCAGAATAAAAGAAATAACTAAATTTAGGCTATCTAGACCTCTTTGGCTATACGGAATAAGGTTTCCATTTCAACTCAACACACGTTCCATGAATAAATGAAAGCGGATGCCTTATCTCGCAATAAGTGGATGGAAATCCAGACACCCTTTCATGAACCATCAAATACCCCACAGATTTCAGTGGTCATCAGTCCCGATATTTAGCAATATCAAACAGTACAAGCCATGCCCCAAATAAAGGTGCTGTGCTTTGCGCAGCCTAAATAAAAGACCCATAATTTGAGGATTTACGATAGTCTGTCTCCTAAACATTCCTCACCCTTTATCTAGACATGCATGAAAACATTTGAAAACAAAACTCACTGCCATGTAGGCTAATATTTGATCACTGTTTTGCTACTACATGTAATTATCTTTCACATAATGAATACGCACACTAGAAAGTGAAAGTAGGCCTACTATGCGCTCCGTGTCTGTAACTGTCTGTTCACGTCTGCAATCGATTATAACGTTCCTCAAATGGAGAACACATCCATGTTCTCTCGCGTTATAGGCTGTCATGCTTCTGTGTTCGCGAAATTCCTGACGGTTCCTGATCGCTAAACGTTTGTTTTCCTTTCCTGTCGATCGCGGTTGATGTAGAAGCCCCTGGGCTATAATTTGACTTCAGTGGTGAGAGAGGGAGAGAGAGGGGCACCCGCAAAGTAGTCCTGCGCGCGCGCGTGTGTGCATGGGGTTCAATTGAAGTCAGAGTTGGTCTGTCCCGTCAATAGTCCCGCATTCAGGCCGTTCCATTATTATATTAACGTTATCAGACAGTGCTGTAACATGTGTGGAAATTTATCTCATTATGATGGAGTTGTGGGACTTTTATTACTATGCTCAATACTTAAGAACTTATGCGCAAAAACCACAATCCCGCGCTGAAATTTAGGCCCTAGTTTTAAATGCGCATATTTTTTTCTCTCGCTCTCTCGGAGGTGGCCAGCCGAGTATTTCTTCTGCTGCCAGCTTGTGCCAATATATCGTCCAAAATGCTTGCTTGCATTGCATTCTCCACATTTTTAGCTAAATTTTCATGTACCACATCAGCATTTTTTGTTCAGTGAATCTTTTGTAAATTGCTTTACAATTAGCATGGGCACTCGTCAGCAACCTTCGGCTTGCCTCTTGCCGCTATTCACTCCTTCGTCTTCATTAACATTCTCAATATTTTTGGCCCCTACAGTATGTGTCCAGTTACATCTGTCTGTTCTTGGTCTTGGATTTTGTGAAATACATTTCTAAATATCACCTGCTTGCTGCAGCTTTGGTCTGCACGTCCTATTAAAACTTCTGTGCACTTCTTTTTAAAACCGCATCTTTTCTCTCTCGTGGGCATTTAATCTGCTGCCGGCTTCTCACTCCACATCGCCCAAAATGCTTGATTGCATTGCATTCTCTACATTTTTAGCTAAATATTCATGTACTCCATCAGTGGTCCCCAAACTACGGCCCGCCACCTCATTTTGGGTGGCCCCCCAAAACATGTCCGTGGTATATAGCATCTGGCCCGCAAGGGACTACGACATCGTCAAACTATAACCTCCGTAATTTCCCCCATTCATTCTCTATGGCGAGTCTTAACAGTACACATGTAATACTCTTTTTGTCCACTGGTGGTTGTTTTGGCGCTGTTTCGCGTTTGCCATCGAAAACGGAATGAAATGTAGGCCTACCTGCAAACAAGGTAAGAGGTACTGACTGCATCAGTGCTCAAAGTATTCTAAAAGTTTATCAATTAATTGTTAATAACTAACTAACTTCTATTCAAGTCAAGGCTGAGGAAGTAATTTGTTCCTAGGGCCATTGAACTGTTCAATGCCTCACTAAAGGGGAGAGGAGAGATAGACTTCTCTGCTTAGTCTGTCTGCCTCTCCACCCTCTCCACGTCCATGTTTTTTGAGTACTGACTGCCCACTACTGCTTACTACTGTTTTACTGCTACACTGTTACCTCAACCCGTTCTTGCACTGAAATAGTTTTTATTTTACCTTGTTTACATTACACTTTACTCTCCTATTTGACTATATTATTTATGCTGGTCTCTAGACCCTACTGTTGCACTGTTGACTAATGTTGGACTACTTTTTGCACCTTCACCATGACACCCACTCTCTTGAGCACCTTGCCAGGCACACACAACTAAGGACTATGGTTGGACTACTGTTTGCACCTTCATCACGACACTCACTCCCTTTAGCACCTCACCAGTCCTGGCCCTGTCACTACAAGCATCTTATGCTTGATCACCCTCAAGCACATTGGACTTTCTTAATTTAACTTATATAGTGTATTTAGTATTTAGTTTGTTAGATTCTTATCTTATCTTCTACTGACTTTATTGTACAGTTGAGTTTAGTTATATGTTTATACTTATACTAATGTTTACCATTTCTGTTGTAAGTGCATGTTGTGTGTTATGTCTTTACGCTACTGAGACCCTTGAATTTCCCCTTGAGGATCAATAAAGTATCTATCTATCTATCTATCTATCTATTTCTGGGACTTTCTGGGATAATTATTTCTATTTTTATTCACTCGTTCAAATGTTCATACAAATTCACAATTCACAAAGTTCTCATCAGGTGAGTGAAAGTGGTCATTTCAGATGTTTTTGCCAGCACTTCATAAAACTCATAGTTTGAGAACTTCAAATTATTTGTAGGATATTGCTTGTTCACAACTTGAGCTGTGTATGCAAAGACACAGAGTTCAGAGTTCACACATTTTGAATAAAATACACTTTTGGGACTCCCTGCTAATACTTTTGGGAATGCTATTTTTTTACTAGTATTATTTCATTTGAGCTACATTTTATACTGATATGGAATGATTGCAATATAAACACAGCTAACAATAGTATTAAATTGCAGTAGCCTATGATTAAATGTAATGGAATATTCAACTAAGGTGAGTCTCTGGCCCTCTCTTAGAGCCAGGCATAGTGAGCTGGCCCTCGGAAGAAAAAGTTTGGGGACCACTGTACTACATCAACATTTTTGTTCAGTGAATCTTTTGTAAATTGCTTTACAATTACCTTCGGGCCTATAGGTCTATGCCTGGCTTGCTTCGGTCACGTCCTTTTAAAACCATCTTTTTCTCTCCCAGGAAAATTTAATCTGCTGCCAGCTTGTGACTCCACATTGCCCAATATGCTTGATTGCATTGTATTCTCCACATTTTAGCTACATTTTGGTGTACCACATGGCATTTTCTTTCAGTGAATCATTTGCTTTAGAATTAGACCTTCATTAACATTAATCTTTTTGGCCTCAGTAGTCCAGTTACATAGTTTCTGTTTTTGGTTTTGGATTTTGTGAAATACGTTTCTAAATATATGCGACTTATAGTCCAGTGCGACTTATATATGTTTTTTTCCTGTTCATGACGCATTTGACTAATGCGACTTATACTCCGGAGCGACTTATAGTCCGGAAAATACGGTACACAGTATATCCTCAAAAGGGCCTTAGCCAACTCAAAATATCAACCACAACCACACTTATTCAGTTCTACATAATACAGACATGAAATATACACAGTATATCTTCAAAGGGACTAAAAAGGAACAAGGCGACTTTGCCAATGCTTTGCCTGAATGCTTATAAAATGACTGTGTCTCATTTGACATTGTTATTTGTACACATTGTAACTATACAAATCACAGCATTTAATTAGGAAAATGTTGGCGTTCTTTTGTCACTATTGGGAGGTGTAGGCTATTGGAGCCGGCCACTTCGAGGCAACTTTGCTAAGCTAGGCTATCGGTGGGTGCATCAGACCGACTAACTACACGCACGGAGATGAGACGGGTATGTATCGACTTATCTAACTCTGGAGGAAACACGGAATCCCAAAAAGTCGGCGTGTTCCTTTAACAAGGTATTTTTTGAAAAATATACTGTATTAAAACATGTAAAAATATACTGTATGGAATCAAATACAAAAGACAAAAACACTGCAAAACAAACATCATAACTGTGATCATAGTAAAATCCACTGCCTGATGCCCATCAGCTGAAGCCCAAGCAGGGATGGACCTTTCACTTTGAGCATAGTGTGCAGTAAAGCGGGTTGGGGTAGTGTGATGGGGGTTGGGCAAATGTGGAGGCACCGTGTATGGGTGTGTATGTATGTGCGTGTATGTATGTGTGCGTTTGTGTGTGTGTGTGTGTGTGTGTGTGTATGTAAGTGTGTGTGTGTGTGTGTGTGTGTGTGTGTGTGTGTGTGTGTGTGTATGTGTGTGTGTGGTGTGTGTGTGTGTGTGTATGTAAGTGTGTGTGTGGTGTGTGTGTGTGTGTGTGTGTGTGTGTGTTCGTAAGTGTGAGTGTTTGTGTGTGAGTGTGTGCGTGTGCTCTTACATTGTGCTGCATACGGACGCACTCCAGAGGGTAGTCTCCCTTGGCGGTCTCACCACTCAGCATGATGCAGTCGGCACCGTCCAGTACGGCGTTGGCCACATCACTGCTCTCTGCGCGAGTGGGGCGGGGCTTCTTGATCATGCTTTCCAACATCTGCCAATAGGAGCGGAGATCTCAGAACTCAGTAAAATCAGGACACCTCAGGGGAACTGGGTAGAACTCGGGGAACTCAGGGGAACTCAGTAGCACTCAGGGGAACTCAGTAGAACTCAGGGGAACTCAGCAGAACTCAGTAGTACTCAGGAAACCTCAGCAGAACTTAGTAGAACTTTTACACACAACAGGACACAGGTCACCAACCTGACCATGGTCCAGCTCCTTTCATGATCTCAATCTCTCTAGGGGCATGACCTGACCTGCTGCTAGACTATCCTGATCTCAATCATGAGGAGGCCATAGTCTCTCTATGGACATGACCTGACCTGCTTCTAGACTATAGGTCTCTCTATGGGCATGACTTAACCTGCTTCTAGACTATAGGTCTCTATGGACATGACTTGACCTGCTGATAGACTATACTAATCTCAATCATGAAGCCACCACACTGCCTTTACTTTTATTCATTTAGCAGAAATATGAGGAATAACATTTAAGCTACAGTACAGAGGATACATCTTCATATCACATCCAACCTAAACCACAGTGCTAGCTTGATAATGTTTATGAGAAGTTAATTAACCACACCTACTTACCTGTGTGGCACATGTGATGGGCTTGCCCAGTCTGTTGGAGCGGCTGATCATCATCTTCTGGGCCAGGAACACCTTCTCTGTTGGGATCTCAATACCCATGTCACCGCGGGCAACCATGATGCCATCACTGGCCTCCAGGATCTCGTCAAACCTGTGGCACAACCGCAGCCACAGCAGATTCATCATTCAACACGCTCATTCTCAGGCAAGAATCAAATCAGAATCTCTCTCCAGAGTTTAGTGGTCTCACTGAACTGAATGATAAATCCCCTTATCAACCACTTAAGCATTTTTTTTCATGACACCTATGTCATCTAGATATGCTCTACCCATCTACAGCATGAGTCAGCATACTATAGTATATAGTCTGGGAAGATGCTCTGCCAAAGAAGTCAGGAAATCAGGAAAATTATTCAATCATGAATCCGAGCCAAATCAGAAGCTACTGTATGGAAAGGGAAGAGGGCTGAAGGGTTTGTGTGCTTAGCTGGTTAACCTCCACTGACTGTCTCTGTGAGCTCCTCTGCTGTGAGCTCCTCTGGGCCCCAGGGGTAACCCACCTGCGGCAGCCCTCATGGTTCTCCAGCTTGCTGATGATCTTGATGTCCTTGCCCTTGTCTCCCAGCACCTTCCTGACGGCGTGCACGTCGGCGGCCTTGCGGATGAAGGAGGCGAACACCATGTCGACGCCCTGCTCCACACCGAACAGCAGATCCTGCTTGTCCTTCTCAGATACGGCGGGCAGATCCACGGCAGCACCGGGCAAGTTCACACCCTTCTTGCTGCCAAGCATACCACCATTCTCAATCTCACACTCAAGGTGGTCGCTGCCTGTGGACAGGTACACAGGCACAGGTGAGGCCAGGGACAGATAGGGAGAACTTGATGATGACAGCAAGGTGGAAAGGAAGGTGGTCTGGTATCTGACATGATTTAGCAACTTGAACCAATCATCTGGATCTAAGCAGAAATTGCTGAACAGACCTGCTAGGTTAAGTGTGTACTAGTGTCCCTTTTATTAACACCTGCATGAACTACAGTTACAGAACTGTTACACATGAAAAGTGCTCAAACTCACCAATGTTCACAACCTTGACAGAGATGAGGCCGTCATCAATGAAGATGTGGCTTCCAATTTGCACCACCTTGGTGATGTTCTTGTAGTCCAACCACAGGTTCTTCTCATCACAGTTGTCCATGTATTTTTCATCCAGGGTGAGCTTGATGTGCTCGCCCTTGACGAGTTGTACCTCCTTCTCACCACTCTGAGGAGCAGACGCAACAGTCACTGCTGTTAGGTCACGACCTTCAGGCCAGCGCTCTCAACACAAACCTACACAACAGCTTTTTCTGCTAACATCACTCACAACAGCATTATGATAAAGCAGAAATCTTGTTAACATGGCATGCATTTTCACTACTAACATCACGCACAGTAGCATTATGTTAGAGAAAGCATGTTAGCAAATCATGCATTTCCACTGCTTACTTCACTCCACTGCTAACATCAATCAGAATAGCATTATGCTAGAGGAGAAAGCAAGTTAGCAAGGCATGCATGTCCACTGCTAACTTTACTCTACTGCTAAGGTTACTCAGATAGGTGTTCTGCTGGCAGAGAAAGCCTGTTAGCAGGTCATGTTCTTAGATTAATGTTATGGTGGAACAAAGAGCATGTCATACTCACGCCCTTGATGAGTCCAGTCCTGATCTCTGGGCCCTTGGTATCCAAGGCGACGGCGATGGGTCTGTAATCAAGGCTTCCCGGCTGGAAGCTTGCTGCAGCCTCACGCACATTCTTGATGGTTTCAGCGTGGTACTGAAAAGACAGGCGTATTCATACTCATCAGCAGGTTTTCCAGACCTCTACCATCTCCAAGTCTCTGTGTCTGGACAGGGGTGTGATCCAACTACATACTCTGTGGCTGCATCTACAAATACACTGTTCAAAAAAAGTCAGGGATATTCAGCTTTCGGGTGAGATTTCAGGATGAATCTGAAATCCACTATAACCTTTACAGGTGAACTTAATGCGACCATCTCTAAACCTTTTAATGTGCATGTCCAACAATTCAGTGTTTCAATACTCTCTGTACTGAAACATTAAATTTGACCCGAAAGCCAGGTATCTCTAACTGTCTGTGAGTAGTGTACAAATGCAGGCATATACTTTCAGAATTTAATTTAATGTACCTGCTGTGTTGGACTGAGAGGAATGTATGAAAACCCCTATAAACAGGGGTGTAGTGGTAAAATAAGAGGTGGGTAAAGTATGAAATCTATGATCACGGTAAGGTTGACTGTGCCATGGGGTATCGTATTTTTAAATGTATGAAAACCACTATAAATGATCTTTCAGTGCTACACAGAGAGATGGGGCATCGTGTTACAAGTTTGTCTTCGACTACAGCAGTTGCATAATGTAATTTGCTGTAATTTGGCAGGGCCACTTGTGCCTGTGGCCTTCTGTTGTCCCTGCACCCTGGTGAAGCGTGGCTTCAGTGTGTAGTTACACACACACACACGTATGGTAGTGGGGTGACCTTTCCGCGTGGGCAGGACATGTAATCCCACATATCCCAGAATGAATGACCTAAAAATACACCCACCCCCTTGGCACCGCACCAGGGGAGCTTTTAGAAACACCAGGAACACGATGCAACCACACACTAACCCAAACACTAGTTATAACTATGTACAGTCTAATACGATGGGCACTATTACAACCAATACTAACTCAAACACTAGTTATAACTATGTACAGTTTAATACAATGGGCACTATTACAACCAACACTAAATCGAACATTAGTTATAACTATGTAAAGTTTAACACAATGGCCACTATTACAACTAACACAAACTCAAACGTTAGTTATAACTATGTAAAGTTTAACAAGACGGGCACTATTACAACCAATACTAACTCAAACACTAGTTATAACTATGTACAGTTTAATACGATGGGCACTATTACAACCAACACTAACTCGAACATTAGTTATACTGTAACTATGTAAAGTTTAACACAGTGGCCACTATTACAACTAACACTAACTCAAACGTTAGTCATAACTATGTAAAGTTTAAACAGAGTCTGGATTTAGTTTCTATTTGGACTTCAAGAATTGCAGTTTTTTAATTTATTCAAACTTGCCATGCCCACCTCAGCAGCTCCTATCCTTGACCTTGACCGTCTAGTTCCAGTCCTTGATTATGATTGGCTGAATCATGTTAGAAAATTCAACACAAACATTATTATTATTATTGCTTAAGTCTACTGTACTGGTGCATACCTTGAAGTTGCACTTCATAATGGTGCATGTTGTTCCAAAACTAACTATTTGAGGAGCAGGTGAACAGGTGACTGAGCTGAAGTGTGTGTGTGTGTGTGTGTGTGTGTGCGTGTGTGTGTGTGTGTGTGTGTGTGTGTGTGTGCATTTTGTCTGAAAATGTTGATCTGACCTGTATAGACTGCAGATTTGCTGACAGTAGGCTTGGTTCTTAAAAAGCCCAAAGATATCAGACTGGGTTTGAAATATAGAGGATCTTTTACAGAGGTCTGCTCCATGGTGCAGACCCGGAGCATTGGGTATTCTCCTTAACCTTTTCTGAGGGTCGACGTTTAAATACAACAGGTCATGGGGATTCAGCCATGACCTTTGAACTTTAGATGTCGCTTTCCTCGAGTGACTGCTAAATGTCTTCAACCTGGCATACGTTGTTGTCTTGATCTTATTTTAAGCACCGTCTAAGGTCATCACCTGTATCACTTGTCTATAGATTTGATGCCCTGGTCTCTAGCATGACGCCTGAAGCAATGCAAAGGCCAGGCGGAGTCCTGACTTTTAAAGGTGAAAGGTTATTAGGCTCAGGCGGCAGAGGCGAGGCTGCTGTGGAGGGCAGAGGAGGGTTAAGAAAGGCTACTAGATCATCTTTCAGGCCCTGACATTTCCACAGCCCCGCTCAGCTGTGGCCATGGCCGCCCGCACTCAAAGACATCACTCAGTGGGCCAGCTTCTGCTGCGGAGGACAGCAACAGTGACACGGGAAACGCTCACAAAGCTTACAGAACAGCTGCCATGTATAGTGCTTTTAGGACAGTGACCTGATTTCTATATTTTAACACAATGAAATGAAGCCACAGGGCACTGTTGCACTGTTGTCTCTAAGCTGAGTTGTGAGGTGGCATTAGCCACAGGGTTGCGTGTTGCACTGTTCTCTCATTGTGCTCTGGTTGTGAGGTGCATTAGGTGCTCTAAAGCCGCTGTAAAAATCTCAGCACATGCTCACCTCATGAGTTCCATGAGAGAAGTTCATACGAGCAATGTTCATCCCGGCTTTGATCATCTGCTTCAGCATATCCACAGAGCGGGAAGCTGGCCCTGTGGGGAAATGAGAGAGAGAAGTAACATTCTATGGGCTGTTTCTCCTTGCACTTTTTGCTAGACAGCACTAAGATAAGGCTTATCATATACACTATTTACACTTATTTATGTTTCACTGATGTTAAAGGAACATTAACAGTGGAACATAGAATAGCAGATTCAAGTGGAACAGGATAGAATAAACAAACACAAGTGGAGTAATACATGTGTGATTTGAACAGTGTGGATAGGACGGTGTGTTTTGCTGGTACAGGAAGGTTCTAATGACAATTATTCATGTCTTTAATCCCCAGGCAACTAATGAACTAAAATATATGTGTGTACTGCCAGTCTGACTGGGCAAAAGCATCTGTTCAATGAGTAAATTTGTAATATATTGCACAAATATGCAACATTATTAAACACTTATTTATTACAAACTTAAGGGATCAACTGTCTGATTGCAAAGATGTGACAAAAAATAAAATGACTAAAAGGTCAAGTGTCAAGTAAATATGTATCTACTCATGGTCCCATTCAGGGTAACTAGCTAGCAGCTACTAACCAATGGTGCAGATGATGCCCGTGTTGCGGGACACGGTGGGCTCGGAGTCGATGTCCAGCAGACACGTGTGCTCCAGGAAGGAGTCTGCCATGGCAGCATGCAGCTGCTGGTGCTGGATGAACGCGGAGCCTGTATCCTTTGCCATGGTGGGAGCTGGGTCTGCCGGGAAGGTCCTGGAGAGAAGTGGAGAGAAGGCAACATTATTAGACACTTATTACAAACTTAAGGGATCAACTGTCTGATTGCAAAGATGTGACAATAATTAAAATGACTAAAAGGTCAAGTGTCAAGTGCAGGAGATGAGGAAAGAAGTGCATAGCATCAAATGAGCATCTTTATCAGTTTCAAACCATCTATAATCCATACTTTTAGTAGGCTGTGAAGGAATCATTACTACTGTGTTTAATCTTTAAAAGGCTCAAGAACAAACATACAGTAGGCTAAGTGTAGGCCCACTAAATGACTGTGGTAACATGCTGAAAGAGGGACTTGGTTCATTGTCATTATTGCAAGGACCTTCACAGAAGTAATTTCTAAAGTGTTTTTTTTTGTTGCCAAGCGACCTAACAGATGTTTTAAGATAGGCTAGGACCAAACATTAAAGAAACTAGGCTGTAATGGCAAGAAAGTCTGAAACATGAATACAGAACACAACGTATTAACAACCATTTATTCGATCACTTGCTAGCTAAGATGTATTCGAAATATACTTCAGGCTATACCATTTACTTCAGGCTATACCATTTAATGTTGCAGTCAAATTGGATATCAGCCTATGGGATATTTCGTTAGGTTTATATTCAAATCAAAGCTGGCTCAAAATGGCCCCACAACCAGCAGAAACAAGTAATTGACTTTCATTCTGACTTGCAGGAGGTTAGTAGCGTCTTACCTTACCTCAGATGAACGCCGGTGGAGACTAGAGCGTTTGACAGCTGTGTGCCCTATAAAGTTACTCCCCAAACTAACTGGTACTACTTTCTGGTGGCTGCGCGTGATAACCTTCCGTGAGGACAATGTGTTTAAATAGACCTAATATGAGTTTTTGAATGGCTTATAAAGTGTTGTTTTCTGTTTTGAATGCGACCATCTTTGTAAAATGTATATCTATACAGTTAAACCGTAGTTTATATTAAATATACAGGGGATTATTTTCAAATGAAATTAAACAACTACTTCAAATAGTGAGTGATGCGACCTGAGTACTGACCAATCAGAAAACGTATACTGATCAGTCCAGTGCACTACTCAAAGGTTAAAATAAAAACGAGACTAGCTGCCCACTTTTACCTTTTTTTTTTTTTTTAATTTTTTTAGTAAACTAGTTTATTAGTAAACTAGTTATCCTCTAGGGGCAATTAGGCATGTTATCCCCTAGGGGCAATTAGAAAGAGACGTGGAGTAGCACAACAACGAGTCACACATGGCAATGAATCAATATATAAAGGACATACACGCATACGAATCAAGTATTGCTGTTATGCAAAATCTACTGTGCTCCAAAGAGAAGTTTTTTTTTATTTTTTAAATAAGTTCCATATTGATTTAGTCAGCAGGTCCAGCCCAGTGATGTCAGGGGTTGTAAATGTTGGCCCACCAGACCTGGTGATGGATGGTGGGACAGGCATCAGCCCCCTTGGAGAGATCTGTTCCTGTAACTCAGTGAGCAGCGGGATAACATATGCCCTTTTGGGTTCTGGACCGCCGAGTTCTGGATCATCTGAAGGGGTTTCACTGTGAAGGCTGGGAGACCTGTCAGGAGGGCGTTACAGTAATCAAGTCGTGAGATGATGGCCTCTACCAGGAGTTGGGTAGCATATTGAGTCAGGTAAGGCCTGATTTTGTATGTTGTGAAACAGCAAGACCGCGCGACCGAAGCAACATGATCGGAGAAGATTGGTTATCGAGTATAAATCCTAAATTTCTTGCTAACCTAGTAGGTGCAACAGACAGGGAGTCAATTTTTATTTTGACGTGATGTGTATAGTTTTAGGTATGGCTGGGAGGACTAGCAGTTCCGTTTTTGAGAGGTTTACATGGATGAAGGCACACCACCTCCAGCTAAACCAGATATGTCTGAGAGGCAATCAGAGATCTGTAAATAGATCAAGGGGTCATCATGTGGAAATGACAGATAGAGTTGTGTGTCACCCTCACCCCGTGCAGGCTAGGGGTATAGGCGCCCAGGCTCTCTCCCTCACCCCTGCGGAGACTAGGGGTATAGGCGCCCAGAGCATCCCTTACAAAAATGTAATGTTTTCGGCAGATTTGCAGCAAACTTGTGGGTAATTTGTGGGAAACAAATGAGTTCACTACAAAATATCGCCATAAGTTTCTTGCCAGTGTTGGCCGCTATGAGGCAAACTTCTGACAACAATGAGAAGTTTGCTACTAGCGGCAAATGTGTTCGCCAGTGATTTGCCATCACACTTAGCCAATAATGGCAAACTTCCAGTGAACTTCTGGTGACAAACCTAATTTGCATAATGACATTGCCGCAAATGTGCTGCAACATTAGGCTACCAAAAGTTAACCGCAACTGTTTGCCAGAAACCTAATTTGCATGTGAAAATATGACCTTGCCGCAATTTTGCGGCAACTTCGCCAGAAACCTGACATTTCTGTAAGGGATAGTCAGTGAGGATGTCGGTTGAACTGTAGCTGCAACCCTCCTCTCTCACAGGCCAGCGGCTCTTATCAGCAGCCTACTGTTGCTATGTATATCTGCCCTGGCCTGGGCAGAAGAGCCACTATGTGCTATCTGCTCCTGCCTTTGCTTCAGCACAGCTGTGTGTCCAACCGGATGGCACATCATCTTCAGGATCCCTCTGTTGGTGCCAGTGTAGTGAGACAGTAGGCCTATGACTAGTCGTCTAGGCTGGACATAGACCTCTGAATTGCAACACCTGGCCTTCTAATATCAGTCCATGGACAACAGATGCAAAATAGCCTTAACTCTTACTGTATAAATAAGAGTAAATAACTCTTACTGTATGTTGTTTATTCATATAAATAAGAGTAAATAACTCTTACTGTATGTTTATTCATCCATTCATTATTTATCCTCAAATAAATAAACTAAAAATAAATAAAGATTACTTTGGTTTCTCATTTTCTATTTGCAGACATACAGTACTAAGCAGGCCTTCACATGACCAGTAACCATAGACAGGACATGTTCCTCACCCACTGACTAACCAGTAACCATGGACAGGTTCCTCACCCACTGACTAACCAGTAACCATGGACAGGTTCCTCACCCACTGACTAACCAGTAACCACGGACAGGTTCCTCACCCACTGGCTCACCAGTAACCATGGACAGATTCCTCACACCCACTCCTCACCAGTAACTACAGACAGGTCATGTTCCTCACCCAATGACTCACTTTACAGATGTCATACACTGTAAAGCAAGTACGTTCAAAACTTACGCTGCCGTTCAAAACTTTGGGGTCACTTAGAAATTTCGATTCCACTCCATTTTAGACAGAATACCAGCTGAGATCAGTTGCATTGTTTTTTGTAAACAGGGCAGCAGTTTTCAGATTACATTATGTGCTTACATAATTGCAAAAGGGTTCTCCAATGTTTTTTACATCTTGTGCTGTGTGCGAGCTCTGGGTTGAATGGGCCATCTATATCTATACTCTCTCTATATATATATATATATATATATATATATATATATATATATATATATATATATATATATATATATAACAACTCTAGTCTGTTCATATAGTACTTCTGTGATTCAGCCATAACTCTGGCATAGCAAGCTGAACAGACACACTGCCTTCTAGTGACTGGTGCCTCTCACACACTCTGAGGTGAAAGGAAATGTGAATCCATAATATTTCTGGTCTCTAGTCTGCTCATCCAGGGCTGTGTGGTGCAGCCTTCCTTTGGCATGGGTATGACAGACATGTTGCCATCTAGTGGCTGGTGTCCCTGACAGCAGAAACAGAAAGGTTCTATGGTTTTAAATACTTTTTCCTGAATTCTGTTTTTTAATTTTATTTTCTAAAGGTTTTTTATTCGGTAACACTTTACTTGACAGTATCGACAGAAGAGTGACATGACACGGTCATGAACACATGATACTGTCATGACACATGAAACCTAACCCTAATCCTAACCTCTAACCTTAATCCTAACCCCAACCCTAACCATAACCTAACCCTAACTTGTGATGACAAAAACCGTATGTCACTTAATAACAGAAGTGTTATGTCATAAACGTTTATGACTTGTCATGTCACTCTTATGTCGACACTGTCAAGTAAAGTGTAACCTTTTATTCTTATTTTGTCTTAGTTAGTATTTAATGTTTTTTTCAAGACTTATTAAAGTGTGTTTTCCCCTTCCAATCTGTCTGAGGTATAACCTGTGATACCCTGTTGTGTTCTATATGTATTTACTATGACAGGCTCTTCAGATTGAGGGTTTTGAAGTGAAAACCACCTTTTAAAACATTTTACGCGCTGGCATTATCATTTAGGAAATCAGGTTTATATCTCTTGAATACCCTTTCATAGAAATTCGAAGCTTACATTGCTTCTAAACAAGAGGTATACATGATCACCTTCTTGAGTGCCATTATTTTGGGTCATGGTGGTAGGGGGACCTTCATGTGTGTGAATGTGCTGTAATGTTACTGTAGTATGGTGAATGTAGGAGAAACTGATTGGAACTGAATTTCACTACTCAGAGCTGCCTGCAGATGGCACTAATGAGAGGCATGAAATCAACTATCCTAATTCTGAACCAAAATGAGGAAATCTAGTGAGAGAGACAGAGAGCAACACATCACTGCAGGTGGTCATCTCTTTAATAGGTGGAAATCCAGTGATGATTGGGCGCCACAGCGTGTGTTCAGTGTCTACGAGTCGGCCCACGTGCGCAGCCAAGAGGCTGGTTAACGGAGGAGTGGGGGGGTCAAGAAAGACCCCCACCGGTCTTCTGTAGAACTGCAGGGTCTTCACGATTCCCAGCACACTGTAGACACACACACTCACACACACACACGCACAGCACATACACACATACACGCTGATGATGCCCAACGCTGTTGCTCGTGTTTGGATGATGCAGATGACACACTGGTTCGTGGGTTTGTTTGTGTGGGGAGGAGAGTTACACAGTTACTGAGTGAGTGGCATCCTCCACGAGTCTTCTGGGAGGAATGCCAGTTAGAGGTCCTTACATTCCACATGTCTGTTTAACAAAGTGGGTCTCATGGGTTCCTTCTTAAGGGGAGTTTTGGGGGTTAGGGGAAGTGGTTCAGTCCAAAGGTGGCACTCAAGGCACCAGAACAATGCGGAAGGTGTTGGTGTAACCGGAACCTGGACGCCAGCCAGTCACCACGATCACCACATCGCCAGACTTGAAGTACTTGCGGTGCTTGCCTGAGTAGAGAAAGGAAGGGAGAAGGTTTGACTCTTAAGCCAGGACAGGACCAATTCCAACAGAAAGCTAAAACCCATAGCAGTATGCTACTTCCTGTCCAGAGAACTAAAACCCATAGCAGTATACTACTTCCTGTCCAGAGAGCTAAAACCATTAGCAGCATGATACTTTGTGTCCATAGCTATGTCCACTACACCACTGGTGGTAAAACAAAAGGAGCTCTGGACCCTTACCCATCTCCATGGCGAAGATAACACGCTGATCGACGTCCTCAGCCCAGACGTCGTGAGCGGGCTTGTTGTAGAAGACGGGCTTGACGCCGCGGTACATGTGGCACTGGCGAGCTGTCTGCTCGTTACGCGTCACGGCCATGATGAGGGAGCGGGGTCTGTACCTGGACAGCATGTGAGCAGACCTGCGGAGGGACAGGGGTCAGGGGTCAGACACACCTGAGACAACACCTGAGACTATATCACACCTGAGACAACACCTGTGACTATATCACACCTGAGACTATATGAGCCCTGAGACAACACCTGAGACTATATCACACCTGAGACAACACCTGTGACTATATCACACCTGAGACAACACCTGTGACTATATCACACCTGTGACTTTATGAGCCCTGAGACAACACCTGTGATTATATCACCCCTGAGACTATATGAGCCCTGAGACAACACCTGTGATTATATCAACCCTGAGATTACACTACATGTGACACTGCACTATGCCGGCTTCTTTTTCAGCTGCACTGCTCCTCAGCAAGGACAGACCAGAGAGGAGACCTAACACTCCCCCCTACAGCCTGCAGAGCTAACACTCAGCAGCTTAAATACTACATATACCGGTATCATATGCACATACTGTATGTAGAAGAATATAGCGCGTTGCCGTGACTACAACCCCTGTGAAACACTGATGAGAGCAGTGTGGCTTCACTCCACTCTGGCTCAGATCAGTTTCAGTGTCAATTTACGTGTTACAAAATAGCCGCAATGTCAGTGTTCGAGCAGTGAGTGAGTGTTGTGCACGTGTGTGTGTGTGTGTGTGTTTAAATTTGCCTGTCTCCATGGTACCTGACAGTCACAAATGACAAATTGGTGTTAAAATGATCTCACAGCACTGTGCTCTGCAAGACAGTGATGGATAACAGCCGGGTATAGGTATACAGTGTGTGTGTGTGTGTGTGTGTGTTTGACATACATGCATGTTTTTTTTTAGACCTACAGTATTTGGAGCAGGTGATGATGTGTTTGTCTATGTCTGTTTTTGCGTGTGTGTGTGTGTGTGCTCTCTGACCTCCCAGATTTGGTGAGGACGATGATTGCGCTAGCACAGCACTTGAAGGAGGCCTCGACAGCGCCCATGGCAACACACTCGCTGGGGTCACGGGTCAGGTGGGAGGTACGACGCAGCTCCTCGAACAGCTGTCTGTGGAACATGGCTGCCTCGGCCTCACGGCAAATCTGGACAGAGACACACATAAAGACATCAGGACAAAACTCAGATCATACCGTACTTAACATGTGATTCCAAAAGACTGAATGTTTACATTACAAACATAAAAAACTTTTTTTTTAACATATAAACACAGTGTTTTGTCATAGGTGATGTTTCAAAGTACTACATCAGAACTACTAAAACTGTTGCACTGATTGGTTCAGGTCTGGCATATCATATATTATAATATATACATATTATATACTGAACATATACAACATGGCCTGCTTTAACTGATTCATATTTCTTTCTTGATGAAAGGTATTCAGGATTTAGCATGTTGATTTGTTAGCCTAGAACATGACACAAAAACACCCATGCATACCAAACTACTACTACCAAACTTCATGCATTCACTTAACCCGACCAGAAAACTCAGATAGCCCACAGTGCTAAACCCAGAAAGGACCAATCCAGAAGTGCCAAGCCAGGAGACCTGTGCAAGTGGCTATAGCACTGAGCTGAGTGACGACGGCTGGTGGTGGAGTAGGAGAAGTGGACCTTTGGCTGTTTGCCATTAGCTGGTTACACAGCAGGTCGGGGGAGTCTGAGATCCACAGTGACCCATCATAGGCCAAGGACACCACTGAGCGCACTCTCAGTCCACGACACAAACCAGCATGCAACAGGAGCTATTCAAAGGGGTTTAGAGGGGGAAACAAGGCAAGGCAAGCAGGCAGAAAGCAGGTGCAGAGAAGCATTAGTAAACACAGAGTGACACATTGATAAAAGGTTAATAATATATAAAAGTAGCACAATACACTACTAGTGAAATAGACACAGGAAAATAAACAATTAGTAAAATTACATTACAGAAAATATACAAGCATACATCATTGAGCATGTTTATATCTGGATTAGTCACCCACTGCTACTTCAGTCAATCGGACAGATACAGAAAGGCTACAAGCCCACACTACACGCCCCAACTACAATGGTCCAGATTAATGTGTGCGCCTGATAACTGCCATAACTACAGTGGTCCGTAGGGGGCGCCCTGCTCACCTTGTGCTGCATGCGGACGGACTCGACGGGGTACTCTCCCTTGGCGGTCTCACCACACAGCATGAGGCAGTCGGCTCCGTCCAGCACGGCGTTGGCCACGTCGGCACTCTCTGCACGAGTGGGGCGGGGCTTCTTGATCATGCTCTCCAGCATCTGTCAGACACAAAGTGGAAAAGTGACCCACTCAGGTGCAGCAAGAAAGAATTTAGCAATGCCTACCTCACTGCTAGGCTATCATGCTACTGACCCTGCCACACTGCTAGGCTATCACAATAATGGTCCTGCCACACTACTAGGCTATCATGCTACTGACCCTGCCACACTGCTAGGCTATCACGCTAATGACCATGCCACACTGCTAGGCTATCACGGTAATTACCCTGCCACACTGCTAGGCTATCTGCTTTGGCACTGCACTGCTCACCTGCATGCCACAAATAACGGGCTTGCCAATTCTGTTGCAGCGGCCAATCATCATCTTCTGAGCCAGGAACACCTTCTCAATAGGCATCTCAATGCCCAGGTTACCACGGGCGACCATGATGCCATCGCTAGCCTCCATAATCTCGTCAAACCTAAACCAATGGACATACATATTTTTAAAAAAACTGACCGACTAGAATTATTTTGACGGTATTGTTTAGAATAATCTTCATGAAGAAACGCCTACTTGCGGCAGCCCTCATGGTTCTCGATCTTGCTGAAGACCTTGATGTCCTTGCCCTTCTCACCCATGGCCTTCCTGACGGCGTGCACGTCGGCAGCCTTGCGCATGAAGGAGGCGAACACCATGTCGACGCCGTGCTCCACAGCGAACTGCAGGTTCTTCGTGTCCTTCTCTGACACGGCAGGCAGGTCCCAGGATGCGCCGCGCACGTTTACTCCCTTCTTGCTACCCAGTGTACCGCCATTCTCAATCTCACACTCCAGGAAGTCATTACCTGGGGACAGGTGTGCAGGCACAGGTGAGGCCAGGGGCAAGGATTTAGGAGGGAAGAGATATTACACAGTGGTAGCATAATAAAGAATGACTCGATCAAGTCTTTTGTCAACAGCTGGAGGCATAGTGGCATATGCTTACTGGACAATTAAATAATCTAAAGTTATAATTAGTGCTAAACTGTGCTTGGTTTTTGGATAAGAATTGGTCTTCATCATCTCCCAATGGAGCAGTATTTCCGTGGACACCTGGGTATGTGAAGACTTACCAACGCTCTTGACCATAAGGCGGATGGAGCCATTGTCAAGGTAGACGTGCTTGCCAACCTCCACGACCTTGGGCATGTCCTTGTAGTCAACCCAAACGTTCTTCTCGTTGCAATTCTCCTTGAACTGGTCGTCCATGGTCAGCTTGAGCATCTCGCCCTTGACCAGCTTGACCTCCTCAGTGTCACTCTGCAGGGTACAGGCCACAGATGGCACAGGAAGTGAATAACCTCAGGTAAGACTAGAAAATGGGGCTAGTTAACGGTGTTAGTGGCTAACTTCATACACAGTATAAGGGGGGAGCCGGGAGTTGGAGAGGAGGGAAGAGTGGAAGGTAGAGGAGGGAAGAGAGGGAGGGAGGTAGAGAAGGGAAGAGAGGGAGATGGAGGGAAGAGAGGGAGGTGGAGAGGAGGGAGGTAGAGGCAGGAAGAGAGGGAGGTAGAGAGGAGGGAGGTAGAGGAGGGAAGAGCGCATCAGGTGTGTCAGGTTGTCAGAAGTGCTAGTTAGACTGGCGGTGTACTTACGCCCTTAATGAGACCAGTCCTGATGCAGGGGCCTTTGGTGTCCATGGCGATGGCAACGGGCCTGTACTCCACGGTTCCAGGCTGGAAGCTCTCTGCAGCTTCGCGGATGAACTTGATGGTTTCAGCATGGTACTGCAAACACATGGACAACATGCATCAGCTATTGCATCAGGTAAACATCTGGCCTAAATGCAGGGCTCTAGACAAACTTTTTGCACTGGTTGCACTGGTGCGCCTAACTTTTTTTCTTAGGTGCACCAGCACAAAAGTTAGGTGCACCCAAATTTTTAACCACATCGCATTTAACACCGCAGCAGGTTCAGTTTTTAGGTTGTCCTATGACTTATGATTTACAATTCTACAAGAAAAGTAACTTAATGAAGTGTTGGTGCTTTAAGTGCTTCACTGAGCTGAAATTTAAACTTAAAACATCTCAAGATGAATTAAATAAAAATAACAGTGAGTAAATTAACAGTGCACGTCTTTTAAGGGCTTCTGCACAAACTGCACATCCCATGGCTCAATGTCTTACAGACTATCCTTCATGATCTTTAGGCCTTGGCTAAACCAGCTCGCCATGCTAGCATCTTCCATAGAAATGTATTTGAGCACAATTTAAAGAGATGTTCCAAGTAGCCTGGGGGATTTTTATCTGATTTTGCAATGATGATTGCAATAATCATTTGACAGCCCCACAATGCAATTTACATTTTTTAATTTTAGTATTTTTAAATTTTCAATAAGAACATCACTATGGTTAATGCAGTAACGAAATTGTAGGCCTATTATTATTATTATTGCCATGCTCGATCTAAATGTGTCCTTTTAATTCACCGTACACAATGACCACAGTTATACATGCAGGGAATATTCGGGCTTTAAATGTAGCAGCGATATTCGGTTTGCGCCAAATAGGCTACCGGATTAAATTGATTGATGCCATCAGAATGAGTTTACACAACTCGCGCGGAAAAAGAATATTGCTGTTGAAAACCGGGTTAGCCTACTCCATGCATGTAACTGCGGTCAATGACGCACTCCTTTTCGGCGATATCTGTATCTCTGTCGTTCGGGAAGGCCTTGTATGCATTGTTCGCAATTTTAAGACGTCTTCTTATCTGCAATGACTCCTATAAATTTGGCGCATAAGTGGCATTCCTGTACGTCGGGTTTACGTTCAAACTATTTTTCTGGTGAATAATTATTTCGGACTGAACTTGGTGAAGGGAAGTTTCACTAGGCCTATCGTAGGCAACGATAAACTTCATCTCGTCATCTCGGGCTCGTCTGATCGGTTTGCTGCTGCCAGCCGCTGAAAGGCAGTGGGGAGAGGGGACATTTATCTCGGCCTATGTGACCACATTGTAATGCAACTACATCCACTCTGTTTATCTGACGGGTCTCTGACCTCTCTCTCTCTCTCTCTCTGCAGCACACGCATTTTCAAATTTACACACAGGCACTGGGCCACGGCCAATCAGAGGGGAGGTCCCGCCCTTCACTATCTGTGATTAGTTTAAACCACGATATTGGCCAAATATGTGTTATTGAACCAAAGGTAGAGTTTCAATGCGGACACTTTTTCCTCTCTCGAATAGCTGGTCGCACCGGTGCGACCTTCGATTTTTTTTAGTTGCACTTTTGAAAAATTAGGTCGCATATTGGTCGCACTCTGGAGCCCTGAAATGTATTCATACTTGAAAACCACCAATCTACAAGACCTAGTTGGCTGTAAATGATTAATAGCAGAATATAGCACTAGTTTGAACATGTTTGATATGGGTAGGGAGGGACCAAGTTCACTTGTATCTCTACTTTTTCCACTCAAAGTGAAAAGGAGACCTACTGTATAGGCCTACAAAACCTGAGACAGTGGACTTTGACAAGGATTCTGATTCTGATTCTGATGGGTGTCTGTGCGGCAGGATTCTGATTCTAGTTCTGATTCTGATGGGTGTCTGTCCTGCCCACTACAGTAAAATAACTCGGTAGGTGGAATCTCTCTGCTGGACGGACACCTCGTCCTGCAGAGCAACAGTTGTGCAGCGCAACAGCGCAGCAGGCTCGTCTTCAGCTGTAATACTATAGTTGCATAATTGGTGTTTATCCGACTGGGTACATTTCCAACTCCCGTGTCACACTGCCGTTGGCACGAAGGCCTTGTGGGCTGGTACATTCCTGGGTATTTATACATGTACAGTATACATACATACGAGATGAGCTTTGTGCTGAGGCACTTTCGCATATTGGATGCCCCACTAGCCACATATCCGTTCATAAATAATCTAATAATAGACACTGCTGCATGGGCACCTGGAGAACTATTGGCCCCTAATCAGAAACACGCAAACCTAGACAAGGAAAACTATTTAAGAGGTGAGGTGGTAATGACCAAATATGAAGTCCAGTTTTACTGTTAAAAATAGCTCCACCAGCCACAATTACTGAATTCAGTCATGACTATTACATGGTCCATGACCTTGGCCTCTACTTTACGACCTTGGCCTTTCCTTGTCGCCTCTTCTGTGATTTACGGCTCACTGGAATCAGTAAATGCGGCGGAGCCTGATTCAAGGACACACTGACCTCATGAGAGCCGTGAGAGAAGTTGAGGCGAGCGATGTTCATCCCGGCTTTGATCATCTCCTTCAGCTTGTCCACACAACGGGAGGCAGGTCCTGTGGAGGCACACAGGGCAGAGATGCACATCTTTTATCTGAGAAGAGCTTTTGAGCAGACCTTTTCAAATGACTTCCTTCCTTGTTTGTTTACGCAAGCTCTCTGTGTTTAATTCAGCATTCACAGCATTTATTTCAGTATTGTTTTGTAGGGATGTGCCTACTGCTTAGTGCTTCGGACTTGAAACCGGAGGGTTGCCGGTTCGAACCCCGACCAGTAGGCACGGCTGAACTGCCCTTGAGCAAGGCACCTAACCCCTCACTGCTCCCCGAGCGCCGCTGTTGTAGCAGGCAGCTCACGGCGCCAGGATTAGTGTGTGCTTCACCTGTGTTCACTGTGTGCTGAGTGTGTTTCACTAATTCACGGATTGGGAAAATTTGAGACCAAATTTCCTTCACGGGATCAAAAAAGTATATATACTTATACTTATATACTTATATTAGATTTTTGCAAATATTTGATATGCCAATATTTTCAAACTCATTTTCACCTATTGCCAATGACAGTGTAGAACAGGTCTGCATAATATTTTTTATTGGCCTATGACCACTGTTATGCCAATATTATCACATATCTATAGATCTATTGTACTATATTTTATCAATGTTTTAGAGCATTCCATGAGACAAAAAGTCACATTTATGTGGCTTCCACAGGGCAAATGAAAAACTGAACACACACACACACACACACACACACACATGAATGAGAAACTGAACTTGACACCCACATTCATTCCACCCACATTATGAACACAACAAAACAAATTCTGACACTCCAACTTCATTGATGTTACATAGACCCTAAGAGGCATTCAAGGCCAGCAGGGAGTCAGTCGAGAGAGTGGACCACTGCACTGTACAGGCTGTGTCTGAATGAGTGATGAGCGTAATGAGGGGGCTGAACCAGAACAAGCTCTATCAGGTGAATAGAACCAAGTAAACAGCCCCCTACAGCATGTGCAGCCATTACTGTAAGTTATGAGAGACGCTGAGGAGGTACTGACCAATGGTGCAGACCATGCCTGTGGTGCGGAACACGTTGGGCTCAGAGTCGATGTCCAGCAAACACATATGCTCCAGATAGGTGTCCGCCATGGCAGCATGCAGCTGCTGCTGCTGGATGAAGGCAGAGCCCATGTCTTTCATCTTCTGAGCCATGATGGGAGGATCTGCTGGGGTCCTGCACAACACAACACAACACAGCACAACACAACACAACACAACACAACACAACACAGCACAGCACAGCACAACACAACACAACACAACACAACACAACACAACACAACACAACACAACAGAGGGTTAGGAGAGTGCTGGTCAATCTCCCTCAGCTTCACACACACTCCTGCTTATTCTAGGACATTCTCATTTAACAGAAGCTCTCAGGAGGCTCAACGTTCCAGTTTGGGGCACATGTAGCTGTGATTGAGGAATACCAATAAAAATGTAACCTTTTCAAATAAACAACAAATTAACAACCAGTTATATATGCTTCAAGTATGTACACTGTGCATAATCTATGAAACATGTGCCCCATTAACACTGAGCTATGGTAATGCCATATGCCATCATTGTCTCTGAGAGGTGCATTAGTCCGTGCAGGATATGTCAGCTGGCTGGTTCCTAACAGTTGCATACATTCCCCAGCTGTCTGCTCTGAGAGTTGGGGTGGGATCACATGACACCAGATAATGCCATTTGTCTCTGTTTAGGGCATAGCCCACATACAGCTTAATGTGCATTCACTATGCCATTGGGGTGAGTACACCATCTAACTATAGGGCAAAATAAAAATGTTTACAGTAGTGCATATCCTGCACTTTGACTGAAATAGGTGCCGGTTAATGAATTTGAAATAAATAACAGTGAGTGACTTGTAAGGATGGTGCATTCATACAGTAAATTAATCTGAGAATGCAAATTCTTTGACCAGGTAAACTTGCAGTCACAAACTCAACACACCAGCATACATATTACTGTAATTACAATCAGTTGAGCATACACATCTAAATTACAAAGCCATACACATTACTGGGAAAACATTTAAGGCAATTAGACTTATTTCTATTAAGAATATGCTATTGTAAAATTCTGTTGAAGTATTGAAAGTATTCCAGTGATACATGTACAGTATATGCCACTAAAATAGAGTAATGCACCAGCTTGCAGACTGAAGAGTTGAAGGAAATCAGATCATATTTTTTTCAGAACAACTTGCGAATGGATTAAAAAAATAGACAAAGACAGCCTAATCTGGTAAATTCTCTGAAATGCTTTGAAGACAAAAGTCGCACCAGATATTGAATTGATTTTTCTGTGTTTACCACACTTTTTATGTATTGGATGAGAAAAACTATTCATGCCATCATTAAAGCATTTTCCCAGAAGTGCCACAAACTTTTGCTCAATACTGTTGATAAACTAAAAATGGTTTTACAACAGCCTAAAAATCAGCCTTTTAGTCAATATCCAGTCACATTCCTCTTTGACTCAACAGAGACTGTAGTCCACATCTACCCCTCATCTTTTGCATTTCGTTGCCATCATCAGTCTACGTGGGAAAATAAATGTTGCTGTTAATTAAGTAATGTGGCCCCTTAATGTGGTTATCTTTCCTGATTCTATCCTACTTTTGCATCAGTAATGCATTAGCCTTGTGCCCTATCATCTTAATTGGCTGGTTCTTACCTTCGCCTGCTTGCAGAGACCTATGGGCGCTGCATCCGGACACCGGCTGCAATTAATCCCTAAACTAACCGGCACTACTTTCTGTGAAAAAGCGCGTTGTATCCTTCCGTGAGGAAAACGGGGATATTTTTAAACGTAGCACAACATTACCGGGAAATTCAGAAAATCATTTGACACCGTCAATGTTGAGACACTTGTCATCTACTATTAAGCATATAATATACCACCAATTTAGATCGTATTATTAACCTTTTCATAGCACCAGGGATTATTTTCTGTCGAATCCCCAATTACACCTTCGAAATTATGGATGTGATGCGGCAAAGGTCGCGACCAATCAGAAAACTTCCTGGGGTAGTAAATCTGCCTTTCATACATTTCAGAAACGTCTGGTTTAGCTCGAAGTTCTCCAGTTTGTCTATTTAAGGTATGCAATTATATTTTTGGAACCAGGAAATCTTAAATCCGTTCTGTGAAACATTGTCAGTGATCAATAACACCCAATTTATATTGGCCGCTATCTGTGATGTTTGGGATACAATCAGTGAGTTTGACCCGTTTGCAGCAGTGTCACAGTTTAATGCTAAGCTATAAGTGAAATGGGCAGATGACTGAATCTGCTGCCAGAGCCCTCAGATGCACAGTGCTGTGCATGTCGTTCAAACAGAGATCTATATTTATGCCCCCGACATTGCTTTTATAGAGAACAAGGGCGTATAGTTCTGGCTGCACCAGCAGCACCAATATAGAATAGCTTGCTTGGTCTCCCTGTGATGATAGATGGTATATGTTGTGTAATGTGTAAAGTGCTGCTAAATTTCCCCAGTTGAAATGGGATGCTTAATATGGGATGCCTGCCAGATGTATCCGTTTACTCTTCAATCATATTGGTGCCCTAGATCCCTAGTTAGTTTCCTTGCTAGCTTCAGCCAATGTAACGACAGAGAATGGATTTTATTTGTTTATAATATTTAGGTAGATATAATTTCATTTTATTTAATTTCATTTAGTTATTAGGACAACGCACATTGATCAGCATGTCTGTAAATGTATCAGTGCTAGCCCGCGGGCTCATTTCCAACTGCAGTCCTAATTGACTTGGCCAGTTGTTACAGGCAAGTTGGTCATGAAATTTAAATCACAAAAACAGCAAAAAACACAAGACAATAAAAACAAAAACGAGACACCATGAAGAGACACCATGAAGACAAACCACAAGTGTGCAACACACGCACAGAGAAAACAAAAAAACAAACAAATAAATAAAACAAAAAACAGGACATTCACACAACCCCCAAATACAGCATAAAACATAAAAACCATGTATCAGCAAAGGTCCGTGTAACGCTTTGCAGTGCTTTGTTCTATTTGCTCTATCCATCTGATCCAAATAAAAATGTGTTCAATAATCCAATTTTTTTTTTTTTTGTGTCAGCAAATAGATAATTGCTGCTATTTTCTAAATGTGTCATTAGTCACGCAAGATAAAGAAAAAAACAGAAACTGGATTGGAAACAAAAGTAAAATTCAGTTAATATTGGATTTTTTGCCTTTTTTACGGGCGTGGTTCAGTAGCCTACAGCAATGTAGGCTATTTGCTGTTGAAATTAATAAATGGATAAATGATAAATTAGGCTTAGGCTACTCACTGTTGTGTCTTCGTTTAGCCTAATGAAACCTAGTCTAGCGTAGTGTTAAATAAGTGTTAAGTGTGTTAAATAAGTGTTAAATAAGCAAAAATGTCCCATGTCAAACAGTGCTTATGGCATGGCCATGGTATTCAAATATACTGTAGATATGTTCAACATAGGCTGAAAGCTTTGTTTAACGTGCCATCTCCCAAAAATCGGCGAAGTTTTCGTTATTAATGTCTAAAGTAGGCTAATGAGTCAAAATCACGAACAACTTCAGGCGGGGCTCTCTTCCACTCTTCCAATAGAAAATTGACGCATCATTTAAATGTTTAACTTCTGAACAGAAAACAGTAACTGTGCTCAATTGAAAATCAAAATAAGCAACAATTACCCATTTACTGTGCCGTCCTAAAGAATGGATAACGGATTTTTAATATTTTTATATTTTTTCATGTTGTTGGATTCTCTGGTTGTTGCGTTGTGTTTAGGTCTGTATTGAAGATGGTCAATAAAGCTTGACGGCGGGATCAGGATCGGCGATTAGATGATGATTTATTGTAGATGGTACAACAATGAATAACAGAACACAGGCTAGTCTCAAACAGTAAAACTGTGCAGAGTCTAACAGTTGTGGTTGTTATTAGATGCGGCTGCTGAGCCTTCCGACAGAAGATGCTCCTCGGGTCGCTTCCTCGATCCGTCTCCGTGTCAAAACCTAAGACAAAGGCTGTTATACTAAAACATACAAACGTCAATCATGCCAACGTGGCAGGTGCCAACTAGTGTACAAAAAACGGCTCTGGCCAGATGGAGATAGGAACAGGGAGACATGCTGTCTCCCTCGGCCCATGTTATCACTGATGTTCCTCGGATGTTCCTAAACATCGGCCTGTATGACCTTCCTGCTGGTACACAGGCCTAAGGCACAGTTATGTACAATAATATGGACCTCTCCCTGTTGTATACTACACACAGAAGTAACATATGAACACATCAGAATACAGTGAGAATACCCCAGAATTCTACAGTCCCCCCTCTTGATCAATCAAAAAACAGGGTTTTTATAGATCAAACAATCGCAAAGAGTCTGATGTGTCCTAACAAAAAATAGAAAAATAATAAAACCAAGCATTACTTCTCAGGCACTTTAAGGAAAAGAAAAGAAGTGCAGGCACCTTGAAAGAAAACTTAAAAACTGATTATGTTGCTGATGATTATCTCACATTGTAAGGGTCAAAAGAAAAGGAAAACAAAGTCATTTGGAACTTCAGGAAACCGGCTATACAGTTCAGTTCAAAGGCAAAGTCTCTGTCCCAGATGTTGTCTGTGGCTCCCGGCAACCTCATAGGCACATGTGGAGTGAAAAGAAAGAGCAGTATCAGTTGAAGGATAGTCATGAAAACAACAGTGTGTATATATTTATATATATATATATATATATATATATATATATATATATATATATATATAATCATCTATTATAGGGGTGTAGCATCCTCCCAACCCTGGTCCCCCCCTGGTGCGTGTTCAGCTCCCTTACGGGTGTCCCCAGAAACCCACCTCTAGAACCAGGACTACAGGATTACTCTCGATCTAGCTTAACTGTAATCATTCTCAAAAATCGGCAATCACAATCGTATCCTCAGATTAAACATTTCATATATCAGTAATTACACATATTTAATAATCAAAATCAATTATAAGACTTATCTAAGTCTATCATTTTTCATAACATGAGTTTGTGTCAAGAAGAGTCCACTACCACAACACTCTGAGCATGTTCGGATTCTCAAAGGAAAGATTCTACCCTCGGATCCCTAACCTTTAATTTCTCCTGACGTCATAAATTCCCTGTCAAAATGAAAGTCTCCCGTGAATCTTCCCCCCTCTTCACACCTCACCCCTAAAAGAAGATCGGCGGAAACTCAGATAGAATTCGTACCCTACCCAAGCGCGTCATGTTTCAGGCGGTTCTATTAGTTTGCAATGGCTTGCATGTATCCACTTTTCTCTCACCCTGGACCTTCACTGCCGACTATGTTATGGCAATCCGCATCGGGGAATGATGTCTTTCACAAGGACTTTGGCAGTGTGTAGTGCAGTTCCAGATCGTGCAGGGAATGCCTCAATCCACCTGGAGAACTTGCACAGGACAACCAGAACATCTCGGTAGCCACTTGGGAAGAGTGATGTAATCTATCTGGAGAACTCTGAATGGTCCTGGTGGAGCTGGTGTCTTCAGCATGGGCAACTTAACCTTCTTGTTGTGATTGTTTTGCCAACAGGTGACACACTGCTTGACGATGTCTGTGGCCGTTGCTGTAAACTTCGGTGACCATCCGCCATTGCATTGCTCGCTGGTTGGTAAAGCACAGACACGCCGTCGGCGGTGGCTACTGTGTGCACAGGGCATATGAGTGCCTCGTCAGCTGACTCATCCCAGGCATCCCAGTCCTCCATCGCTGACCTGGTTTTCATTGTCTTTGGCCTTGTTACTGGAGCAGTCGCTCCCTGGGCAGCATTGGATGTAGATGCCCCATCATTCACTGGTGCAGGTGGGGGTTGGGGGGGTGGGTGGGGGGTAAAGAGTTGACAGGTGGGGGCGGGGGGGGGTGGTGGTGGTGGTGGTGGGGTAGGGAAAGAGTTGACAGGTGGGTGAGGTGGGTAAGGGCTTGTAGCCAGTGGCATTGGTAACAACAATGGAGGGGGGTACTGAAGCTATGGCTAGTGGCTGTGGATAGCCATACTGGAGTGGAGCAGTTTGATGATGGAGCATTGAGAACATTGTTCGTGTACACATAGTTTACTAAAAAGAAAGGTTTTGGACAACTCACTCCTTGACTGGCAAGATGAGTTGTTCAAAACCTTTCTTTTAGTAATGTGTCAGAGGACTCATATGATTTAAAAGTTGGTTCAGTATTGCAAACAACTCATCTATATTATATTTATCCATGTTTGCCCGTGGACCACTTGGACTAGCTTGCGGACCACCAGAGGTCCCCGGACCACACTTTGAGAAACACTGATCTAGAGTACATGCACAATGTTATTTTAATCGATACCTGGGGGGCATGAATCTGTGATATTCTTCACAGAATGTCAATGCCTCAGCATGGTCATGATGTGGCTTTGCCATGCTGTGAAATTACTGTGTGGGTAAAAGACTAAGGACACTTTCAAGCTCATTGAACTATTTAGATTTGGGTATTTGTTTCCACATCATGAAAATCCATTCAGTTTAATTCAGCTTGATTTTAATCACTAAAAATTGCGCCAATAATCATGGTCACTGTTATGTCCCATAGTGATGTGCGTAATTATTTTATTGTAATCTGCACCTAACCCCCCTAATCAGAGCACCCCAGATGACATGTTTGCATTGTAATCTGCACCAAACCCCCCTAATCAGAGCATCCCAGATGACATGTTTGTATTGTAATCTGCACCAAACCCCCCTAATCAGAGCATCCCAGATGACATGTTTGTATTGTAATCTGCACCAAACCCCCCTAATCAGAGCACCCTAGATGACATGTTTGTATTGTGATCTGCACCAAACCCCCCCTAATCAGAGCACCCCAGATGACATGTTTGTATCGCGCACCATTCCAGCCCACTCTGCTTGATGAATTTTGGTTAATTTGGCCAACAGCACTTGTTGTTAGAGTATATGAGTGTTTGCGTAGCAGTGAAGACTGCAGTCAGCTGGGAGTCACCTGGCCTGAGCGATTGGATGAGGGCCAAGGCATGATTGGGGTGAGGGCATGATTGGGGTGAGGGCATGATTGGGGTGAGGGCTAAGGCGCGTGGATGTGGGCTGAGGCGTGTGGGCTGAGTGGTGTGTGGACGGCTGGTATGGTGGGGTAACGACAGGTGACGGTGCCACCCAAACCTTCTGGCATGTTCCCACGATAACCAGCTGCTCCACCCAGAGCCTATAGATACATCCACCCCGACCCCCACACACACCCTGTTTCCAGGTAAACATGTTAGACCTCCACATCCAGTGGCTGTGTGCTGGACTTGTGTTTCATGAGGAGGTGCCACCAGGCCCTGGCATTAGCGCAGGCATAAGTGTAGGAGACCGTCAGCACATGTAAAGCTATCCCCCAGAAGAGAACAGTATGTACAGCACATGTCAGCATGCATGCATGCATGCCGGGCCGTCCAGCCCGTCATCCCTCCCTGTCCGCTCCCTCCATCTGTGGTGGTCTCTGTGCTGCTCCATGCTGTGCTGTGCTGGACGTGCCTAAAATACACATGCCTCACACATGGCATGCTCTCCATATATGAGCGGCGGGTTACAGTTTCCCAGCTGATTAATTCTCAGACACGTTATATAGGTCAATATCAACCTGTTTTTTTAACTTCGCCCAAAACTTTTGTATGAGCTCATTTTCAACGTCTCTTTGCATTCAGCAATGTGAGCACATCATTGTATGTGGGGTCTCATCCCAAAAGAGTGGCAGTGTGATATTCACTCACACTTTACAGTAGTTGTATGTGTTTAATCTGAATATTGTTCACTGTTTTAGGTATGACTGCTCCTTATGCGTAAAGGCACATGATCTTGCCCCCTGGTCCCCCTCTCATGTGTTCAGCTGGATAGAAGGCTCACTGAGAGCTTTCTCATGCATCATTACTCCTCTTTTGGGTCGCCCGGATGCACTCCAGCATCCTGCTCCCGCTCCAGATGACTGATTACGGATTGGTCCGTTTTAGGACAGGTGGTCTGACACGTCGGACGCAGTGCATCATGGTCCGCGCAGATGCACTTATGCTGATAGGTGCCTTTAACACCAAATGACAACACACAGTCTCATCCACACTCGTGCCCTTCAGGATGCTACTTATGCTGATAGGTGCCTTTAGCGCCCATGACAACACACAGTCTCATCCACACTCGTGCCCTTCAGGATGCTACTTGATAGCTCACAGTCTATGGAGTATGTATATAGCAGAGTATGGAGTATATAGCAGAGTATGGAGTATGTATATAGCAGAGTATGGAGTATATAGCAGAGTATGGAGTATGTATATAGCAGAGTATGGAGTATATAGCAGAGTATGGAGTATATAGCAGAGTATGGAGTATGTATATAGCAGAGTATGGAGTATGTATATAGCAGAGTATGGAGTATATAGCAGAGTATGGAGTATGTATATAGCAGAGTATGGAGTATATAGCAGAGTATGGAGTATGTATATAGCAGAGTATGGAGTATGTATATTCTGCTTTACCTACTCAAAGCAAAGGCCAAATTAATTTTTCTCAGGCGATAGGGAGATACATCCCACCCCCCCCCCTCTCTCTCTCTCTCACTCTCTCTCTCGCTATAAATAACGATAGAAGTATAAATGCCCACGATTATACCTGTTCCATCTTCACCATATCCCAACCACATCAGACCCTCATGACTCTGCTGTGTGCTTAGTCAGGTGTCTCTGAGCTTTTGGAACAGCAAGTGGAAGCCCTCTCTCTTCTGTCTACTCAAAGGAACACTACCTCAGACACATACTGTACCTCCTTCAAAGGAAGATGCTTTCTGCACAGGATTGTTAAAGGTAATGGACTACCCAGTAGTACCGGTCTCTGCATTATCTAAAGGCCCCTTTAGCTACGGATGGATGTTCCTCTTGTGTCTGTGGGATGCAGTGTTCCTCTCGTGTCTGTGGGATGCAGTGTTCCTCTCGTGTCTGTCACAGTGCTGGATCCCAGGGGGCCGATTCTGCCTAAAGCAGTTATGGAGTTGTATACGGGGCTACGTGTGCACCATGTGCAATCTGACATGGGATGCTAAAAAGGACCAGGACTAAATCAGGTCAGCGGGTAGTCACGGCCTCAGCACTGTCCTTCACTAGTGTGGCATGTTAAGGTACATGTTGAACTGTCTAACCTTAGTCATTTAAAAATAAAACTCCAAATATGCTTTTCTCTAGAGAGAAAAACAGAGAAGAAGGGGGGAGGGAGAGAGAGGAAGATGTAGGGTGGGGGTGGTGGCAGGGACTTGTAGGAAAACATATGATACCCTACATACCTATATCATACATGCACCCCATGTAGCACATTCTGTTCACATTCGAGCGAAAGAGAGATAGAGAGAGGAGTAGAGGGAGGGTGAGTGAGAGAGAGAGAAAGAAACAGAGGGGGGAGACAGCTGCTGGTGGTGAGCTCTGTCTCTCATCTTTTCAAAATCAATGTGTGTTTTGTAATACCAAAAAGCTCATTAAATAAAATGGAATGGAACTAAACTGTTGACATGTTGAAATTATATCTTTCTTTAATAATATGATTGTTTGTCATTGTTTGGTAATAAGCTCATTCCTATAAGTTATCTTCCTCCTTTGTATGGATTTATTCTCTTACACTACCAAAAAGATAATCACTCATGGCTCCCTCTAGTGGCCACAGTTTTACATGCGCCCTGCAGAGAGAGCAGAAAGCTGGAAACAATAAGTGGAATATGTCACACCTGCAGCCTTTAAAGTTTGCTGTTTCCCATCACCTGCCATGTCGGCTACAGAGCAGTGCCTCTACCCATGTGTGTTGAGTTTAGGCTTAATATTCTCCACAAAAAGGAAAACAATGAAGTTTATGTTATGACAAAGCATATTCTCATCTACGGAGAACAATGGGGCCAACATTGTAAAATTGAAGAAAAATAATAGAAATAAAATAGAAATAACCAGACATTCTTAATCAAAACGTGCCTTAATATGACTGGTGCTAAAAGAAGAAGTTTATGTTGCAGACATCTACTGAAAATAAAATAAAACCGAGTAAAACAATTTTGTACATTTGATTATTAATCATTTATAATACTTGAAAATATGTTGAGAGCAGGTATAATATGTTTTGTTCCTCTTCTCAAGCTTCAGTGTGGTTTAAATGGTAGCAACCCTGTAGGCAGTAGCCTAAGCAACGACTCTGTACAGTATAGTACATGTCATTCAGCAGTGACCATTACGTCTCCCCTAAATCTAAGCACTCCCTCTCCGTGGGTATGCACTCCCACATGTGCTTGCCCTGCCCTGTTAAAAGCACACACACACACACACACACACACACACACATACACACACACACACACACACACACACAAAATCACAGCCTGTCCATTTGTGGTGTCTGTAACATTCCTGTTCCTATAGAAACAGCAGCGCCACATTTGGAGTTCCATCCCGTCCGGTCCCGTCCCGTTCCATTCCCATGTCTCCGTTTGGCACGGCACTCAGCTGTTGCACACATTTGTACGCGCATGTGTCACCATACTGAACCTGGAGCAGCCAGACACATGTGGTAGGGCTCCTTAACATTGCAGAAGTACATTAGGAAAGTGATAACACTTATCCACCTCTAGGGACTCGGGTGAGAACTGTCTTTAATTGCTCTGTCACCTTCAGGCTAAGCTAGGCTAGGCTTTGCTAGCAGAGAGAAACACTTCACAGTGTAAAATAGGAAGCAGGTCCCTGCTGGGAAATTAAATAACACTATAATATGTTATGTTATGTCTGATAACCAGGCAGGTCAGAAACAGTCCTCAAACTCCTCTTAGAGCTTGAGCTGATTTTCTTTCCTCAGAAACTGTCTGTCTGTCTGTTATTCTTTAGCTGTCTGTCATTAGGTTAACCAAAAAATAGCCTACTCAACAAAAATCATTACAATCATGAACTCAAATGTCATTATAAAAAACAAACACCACTGTGCTTTAACAGTGTGTGTATGTAAATCAGGCCTTTCCATAACACTTGTAACGCTAATAGGCCTAGGCCTACTTTATGTCTACATTTTTTTTTAATATAAACTAAACTGTCAGTCATTAAGAAACACAATGATTGTGTTCTTGTAGCTTTGTGTAACCCAGACATACATAATATTTGTATGCATGCGACTCCTTCTCGTGGCTGCCTGCACTTTCCCTGTCCTAACAACTGCTACTGCTACTACTTGCGCTCTCTCGTATTTTCCTACCCAATCCTCCTGGTACCTGGATTTTGTGGTTTTTAGCAGTGTATTCATAAGGTCCCGGGACCCCAGCCTGCAGCCTCCATGTCAACAATGAATGAAAATTAGATTATTATCAATGCGCGCCAGTAGGCTACACAATTATTTATTTGTAAAAGATACATAAAGTGATGATATATATGATAGCCTACACATACACAACTAAAGTTATATAGCATACACATATGTAAAGTTATATATATCCCACATATAGCTAAAGTTATAAAGCATACCCAACACCCAACACTCCGGAAACATTCTTAGAGAGTGTCCTAGTTGAGGAGAACGTGGGCGCCTTGTGTGGGCTGTAGAGGTGTGTGTGTGTGCCCTGCGCTCCCATCTGTTGGGGACCCAGAGGAAGTTCTTCATACCTCTCATGTTCCTCTCATGTTCCGCTGTAAAATTCACACTCTCCGTTTAAAGGCCATTTAGGAGGCTGATGACACAGACCTGCTATTTTCAGCAGCTGAAAATGATAACGGAGGTTTATAAGACTGAAAATGGTCTCACACTTTCACACCTGATTAAGACACACACATACACCTACACATACAGTGTACATGTGAACCTAAATACACATACACAATACACACACACACACACACACACACACACACACACACACATTCATGTGCACAACACATTCACTTGGATTCATACAGACGTCCACACACAGACACATTACTCACATACACACACATAATTATACACACAGGGCCCTATTTTGACCCAGCGCAAAGTGTATTCTTATCACGACACAAACCTTGTTCCTATCGTACACTCCGATTTTTCGCCATTCTCGTCTCTTTTAATGAACAATGCGCTCAGGGGTGCGGCAATTGACGACCTAAGGTGTGGTCTAGTGCATTATCTAAAAATCGCCATATTACACCATCTAAAAAGCATTACGCCACTTACCAACCTCCTCTGAAGGATACATGTCCTTAGGTTTTTTATTCAGTCATTATTTGAATATTATTGGGATAAGTGTTTTGCTTTTTTCAGGCTATGTAGGCTAATATAGCCTATAGTAACCCATTGTCAGTCAATAGTGAAAGTTACTAGATGTACCGCATAGCGGTACAAAATATGGCTGCCGCCCAGTCCTGTTCATCCTCTCCCACTTGTCCCACTTGTCTACTGTATTTGTCTCCTTCTCCTACTCCACCCCCTACTCTTGCAACTTTTGTGTATGCTTGTACGTGCTTGCCTCTGTGTGTGTGTGTGTGCCTGTGTGTGTGTGTGTGTGTGTCGTGTGTGTGTGTGCCTGTGTGCTTGTGCGTGCACATGTGTGTGTGTGTGTCTAATTGTGTGGATGTATGTGTGTGTGGATGTGTGTGTGTGTGTGTGTGTGTGTGTGTGTGTGTGTGTGTGTGTGTGTGTGTGTGTGTGCATGTGTGTGTGTGTATGTCAATTTGTCTCCATCTCCTATAGAGCCTGAACAATATGGGATTTTGAATGCTGATAACCTACCGATTTCGATATTTGAGTTATTCAAAAACTGATAACCGATATATTGGCCGATAGTCATTTTTAACAACATTTTTAACATGTAATAATATGTTAATGTTAATGTTATGTTCTCCCATAACAAGGTTCTAATCAAGGTGGGGCATTACGTATTTGAATAGGCCTAACTATCTAGATTGCTAATGAAATGCTCTTCACAGAAATAGGAATCACATTTCACCTGAAAATCATCCTACCATGAATACATAAGCCCCAATGTGGTTTTCGGAAGTGAAGTGGAGTAATGAATGTGTCTTGCAGCAGAGCCATACATGCGGCTCTGTCTTGCAGAAAGATGCTGCGCCATCTGGTGGACAAACTACTTAACGCCAATACTGGAAATCAGAATGTGAGTGTGTGTACATATGTGACCAGGCATGGGAAAACCAGGCACATGTCTCCCCAGAGACATATTTTGAGTTATTCACAGATTCTGAAAGTGTAGTTTCAAAGCTATCCAATGTCTCACTCATGGAGATCTGATAATATTTGAATAAGTTGTAGCCATTTTAAACTATGCACATCTCAAAGCTACAAGCTGAGAAATCAGGCTTTTCAATTTGACTATTTTCTCCCTCAATCCATGGGAGGGGAACACAATGGTCCTCATTTACATGACATTAAGGGCCTGTCCACACGGAGACGCTTTTTAGGCCTCGTCCACACGTACCAAACCAATCTTTTTTTCCTCCGTCTTCCCTGGAACCGTATCAAGAATATTTGCGTCCAAACGGATCCATCTCAACACGACTCAACACGACTCAACACGTTACTTCATACCCCAGGCCTATAGGTGGCACTGTGTCTTTACAGAAATTCACCAAAACTAGCAAAACTTGCGCTTTAAAAACAGACAGAATAGGCTACGGCGAAATGGCTAGTGCAAGGAAACCAGAATTGTTTGTGTGGACTGATGGTGAACTGTCAACTGTAAAACTAATAAACTTTATTTTACGGTTTGTGAAGGGTGATTCGTTCAAATGCACCACTGACACCACCACTGACTATCAAAATACTGATGTTTGAAGTTGCGCTGCTTGCTGTTAAAAAGAATGACAGATGTCTTTTTCATTGGTTCTAAGAAACATAAGACCAACCTTTTTTTGCTAGGCGCCGACGTATGGTAACAAAACCACCCCTAATGTTGACTGAACAAACCCCGAAATTTGTTTAAGCTATATGCCTGTCACCATGGGCCTCATGTACAAAGCTTGCGTACTGTACACACAAAATGTTATGTACGCCATCTTTCATGCTCATGGTCGAATGTATCAAGAGTAAATAAGCGTGAGAATATGCGTTCCTCCCAGGTTTCTCCACACCAACTATATGTGTGGCGTACGTACATTTCCAATGTGTATCATCAGTTGGCGACACTAACAGGCAATGCAGCGCAACAACATTAGGCATAGATGATCACGAGGCCTTTATTTGCACAGCATATTGTGAAATGTGGGCTATTAAAAATGCTAATATTTCGAAGTAGGTCTATGTTTCTAGATAAATGGGCATGCAACATGCGCACATACAACTAAGCTATCATCTAACAAATAACAACAAAATAACAACAAATAACAACAACAAATAACAACAAAAGCCTACATCTATAATGACAACTGTAGTCTTATCAGAGGATATAAGAATTAAAGGGAATGTGAAACCTATTTAAAGACAGCGCCTATATTTAATTCCACGATTGTTGATGACTGGCTTAGGCTATCAAACATTTCAGATTTTGAAGAGCTATCCTCGAAACCTGTGATGAATGAGGCCGGCTTCACACATTTGTCCATGCCTTGGACATTAGTCGGGCGTTTTCACTTCATATTCTGTTTGATAGCCTAAGCCAGTCACAAACAAACAGAAACAGACACACCTACACACACACACACACACACCTTAGTCCCTGTGCTAAGGGGCTTAGCAGTAAAGTGGATGAGGGGTCACCTGTATCCTCTTGGGCCTTAATCTGCCCAGACTCCAGACGAGCAGCCGAGGAACTGGAGGATCATGCCTGATTAGGGTCAGAGTGTTAGCCTGCTGCTCACACACACACACACACACACACACACACTCACACACAGTAGCAGTCCTGGTGGGAAAACACTCGCACACAACACATGGGAAGGACTCAGTACATATTCAATGGCTATTCTAGACCAGTCGTATGCGGCCTGTTGAGTTGTGACTTGTAACTTGTGAATGTGACATGTTGGACTAATGAAGCGGTCATCCCCTCTGCAGACAACACACAAGAGGCAGTGACCATTATGAGGTTCAAACTCCTTCTGACAATAATCACTTAGGACAGGTCTTGGCATGGCAAGGCAGTGTGTGTGTGTGTGTGTGTGTGTGTGTGTGTGGAAACAGGAAGGATCTCTGTTGTAAGCATGGTTTGTGTCTTTCCCAGACACAGGATGCTGTGTGTGTGTTTCTGCTATTAAGCTCACTTGTAGCACAAATGCCACAGCACTCGGGGGAGATCTTCAGTGTGGGGAACCGACACTAACGCCACCATAATAGTCGGAACCTTCAGTTTGGGAAACCAAGACTAACACTATAGTACTTGGAGGGGGCTTCAGAAAAGGAAAGCTCACATGAAGGGTAGAGGGATGGAGAGGTGGAGGATGAGGAGGAGGATGAGGTGGAGGAGGAGTGAGAACCTAAATACACATGCACAATACACACACACACATACACACACACACACTCACACACACACACACACACACACACACACACTCACTCACACACACAGACCCTGTGTTAGATCAGCCAGCCCCAAGCTCCCCCCGTCAGCAGTGGGTCTGTGAGCTGGCAGAGACGCACTGAGCATGCCCCAGCCGTCTTATGTTGTCAGGGAAAAAAGCGTCAGGCAAAGGAAGCAGACAGAGGAGAGTACAGCAGATGAACACATACACACACACACACACACACACACACACACACACACACACACACACACACACACACACACACACACACACACACAAAGCCAGACGGGGAGCCAGGGAGTTGCGCAGTGGCAGAGTGAGAGAGAGAAATGTGGAGGGAGGGGGAGAGAGAGAAGAGTAGAGGGAGGGGGAGAGAGAGAGAGAGAGAGAGAGAAACAGAGGGGGAGACTACTGCTGGTGTTGAGCTCTGTCTCTCTCCTGTGTGCGTGTGTGTGTGTGTGTGTGTGCGCGCGTCTGGGAGACTCTGGCTCTGGCTCATTGTGTTTTTGTCGTCCCTGCTTGCGTCTCTCTTTGTGAATGAGGGAAGGCTGATGTCATAGAGGAGAGGAGCGCAGGAGAGGAGGAGAGGAGGAGAGGACACTGCCCTCGCTGGCTATCTGCAGAGGGTGAGTCCATCACACACATTTATGTAAACATTCACAGCACTAAGCCGTCTATCTCTGTGTATGTATGTGTGTGTGTGTGTGTGTGTGTGTGTGTGTGTGTGTGTGTGTGTGTGCGCACGCACAGGCGTAAGGTGGAATTTGACAACACAGACAACAGGTGTAGGACATAAGGACCCGAGATCTCCAGAGAGGGACCGCTTCGCTTGGTCTGCTGCTCAGACAAGAGACGCAGTCGTCCTCACACACACACACACACACACACACACCGCTGGGGCCTGACTGTGGTCGACACAGACCCTTAGCAGAGCCACACACACACTCTCAGAGTAGCCACACAGACATTCAGTGGACCAATACACACACTCAGACGAGCAGACATTTACTGGAAACACACACACACATACACACACACACACACACACACACACACACACACACACACACACACACACACACACACACACACACACACACTCAGTGGTAGCAGCTACTGCCCTTGCAGGGTTAACCGGGCCGTGGCATGTTCAGCTCCGTCACTGCTCTGCCACAGGTTGCCATGGGAATAAGAGGAGAGCAGCGGCCACAGTGAGACGACTGGCGCTTCAGCTGGCCTTTCCTTCCTGCCCGCCCTGCCCGCTGTGCCCGCCGCTGCCCAGGAGACCCTGCAATATCCGCCGATGCCCGCTGTGCTTGCTCGCCGACCCCGGGGCACTGGCATGGCAGGCAGAGGGGGCAGAGACTGGGAGAAGGAGCCTCTGTGAACAGCATGGTGAGTGTGTGTTGTGCCAGTGCTCATCATCACTCTCCGCCACACACACACACACACACACACACACACACACCCTCCGGCCATCGATCTGTTTACTCTCTGCTGTTTATTCACTCGCTCATTGCTCAGACAGGCTGGAGATCTCTGTGTGTGTGTGTGTGTGTGCCTCCTCTGTGTGGACGAGGAGACTGGACATCAGGCTAGTCCAGGTCCTGCTCAGTCCTCAGAGTTAGCACAGACTTCAGGATGTGTGTGTGTGTGTGTGTGTGTGTGTGTGTGTGTGTGTGTGTGTGTGTTTGTTTGTTTGTTATTGATGTTATAGTCACTGTTTCATCCTGTGTGGTTGACATCCCAGATGAGCTGTGGATTTAATCAGTGAAAACATCAAATGAGTTTGGTGCTGTTTGGGTTTGTGTTTCGCTTCATCTGCTATGGAGGACCAGACACAAGCTAGTGCTACGCTAACATGGCCCTGGTCTTGGTGCAGTGAAGGCTCTGCAAGACTCTAACAATCCCATCCACTGACCTTCAGCGGCATTGAGGAAATTAGCTATTTAAGCCTCTATGGTGTCGGGTACAGGGTTAGATTAAGGCTGATAATGAGGATAACACGGGCATTTCCCCACTGTACGGGACAGAGTTGAAATTGACCCTGTGGTCTGCTAGTAGTCATATGGCCATCTCCTGTTCTAAAAGTGTAGAAGTTTGTGTATTTGCTGACACTCTCAAACTGAGTTGACCAACATTGTTGTAAAACTGTGTGTGTGTGTGTGTGTGTGTGTGTGTGTGTGTGTGTGTGTGTCCGATGGTGCTGTGTGTAGATAGTGCTGACCAATGCTGTTATGTGTTGTTGTTACTGCTGACCAGGTCAGAACAGATGATCTGTCCATGTCTGCCCCACTGACACAGTCGCCTTAGCAACCAGCTTACCCCAACTGACAGATGGAATCTCTTATGTTCCAATTAGATACAGTAGATATACCAGTGTAGAGTTGGGTCAAAAGTAAGGGTGTGTTATGTAAACCGAGTGATAGTGGGACAGAGTGATGTCGGTGTGGAAATAAACATGTTTGGCAGACAGAGATTAAGCTATTGTTCTCAGGTGAAAGGTTAAGGTGTGGTTTTAAAACAGTAGGTCTCCTGCAGACTAGCCTGGAAGCCAGCCCCAGTTTATTCCGCTCACAACATTTGAGGGCAGGAAATTCAGTCTGGAGTTGTTCCATTGAGAAGTCTCTAGATGTGTTCTAGAGATCAAATCGTTTGGGTGGGCTTTATACAATGATGGACAAATGAGCAACAGTGTAGCAGTCTCCTATGTCACCTGAGCACGCTTGAGTTGAGTTTGTTCAAATCAAAATCGCTGCCACTGGAGAAGTGAGATGAATAAATTTGGCTATCCTATTAGTTAGACCAGAAATTGGCAGCGCAATAACCTTAAAAGACAGAAAAAAGAGATTAAGTCATCCTCAAATTTTGTGGGCGGTGTAAATTCGTGCTGGCTTTCAAGCTAGGTTCAAATACACCCCATAATTGAATCCATATGCCGTGTTGCTAAACTCAAATTCTGAATTTGATGACAAATTCAGACTCTACCCGCAGACTCTAGAAATTCTAGGGCCCAGATAAAGGTGTGTGTTTACCTCAGACAGACTGACACCACTTCCTCTTCCTATCCCCAGAGTGGAGAATGCTGAGATTGAGAATCCTGGGATTGAGAGAGGGGTTCAGGGTTTAGCACAGTGGAGAATGTTGGAATTGAGAGAATGCTGAGAGAATGCTGGGATTGAGAAAATGCTGAGATTGAGAGAATGCTGAGATAATGTTGAGAGAATGCTGGGATTGAGAGATTGCTGAGATAATGCTGAGAGAATGCTGAGATAATGTTAAGAGAGTGCTGAGAGAATGTTGAGAGAATGCTGAGATAATGTTGATAGAGTGCTGAGATAATGTTGAGAGAATGCTGAGATAATGTTGAGAGAATGCTGAGATGATGTTGATAGAGTGCTGAGATAATGTTGAGAGAATGCTGGGATAATGTTGAGAGAATGCTGAGAGAATGCTGGGATTGAGATAGGGGTTCAGTGCTGACATTGAGAGTGTTGGTGTTCAGGGCTTAGGGGTCTAGAGTTGTGGCTGAGTGGTGGCTCACGGTGAAATGCTGGGGTGAAGGGCTGAGTTGTAATTGAGGGGTGGCTGACTTATGGCTGAGTGGTGGCTCACGGTGATATGCTGGGTGAAGGGCTGAGTTGTAGTTGAGTTGTGGCTGAGTTGTGGCTGAGTTATGGCTGAGTGGTGGCTCACGATGATATGCTGGGTGAAGGGCTGAGTTGTAGTTGAGTTGTGGCTGAGTGGTGGCTGAGTTATGGCTGAGTGGTGGCTCACGGTGATATGCTGGGTGAAGGGCTGAGTTGTAGTTCAGTTGTGGCTGAGTTGTGGTTGAGTGGTGGCTGAGCTGTGGCTGAGTTTTAGGATACCGGCACTAACTCCTTTTCCTCTCTCTAGAGCACGAGTGAAGAGTGCTGGGGTGAAGAGGACTCTGATGGGGACAGCGACTGCGAGGAGTTCATGTACGGAATACAGGTGAGAGAGACAGTCGCAGACAGACAGGGGTTGACAGGGGTTTACAGGTGAGAGAGACAGACGCAGACAGACCTGGGCCTGTAACTGGTTTGTAGATGGTCTGTAGCTGGTCAGTGATCATCCTATAGTTGGTCTGTAATTGGCCTGTAGTTGGTATGTAGCTGGTCTGTAATCGGTCTGTAACTGATCTGTAATCGGCCTGTAACTGATCTGTAGCTGGTCTGTAATCGGCCTGTAACTGGTCTATAGCTGGTTTGTAATCGGTCTGTAACTGGTTTGTAGATGGTCTGTAGCTGGTCAGTGATCCTCCTATAGTTGGTCTGTAATTGGCCTGTAATTGGTATGTAGCTGGTCTGTAATCGGCCTGTAACTGATCTGTAGCTGGTCTGTAGCTGGTCTATAATCGGCCTTTAACTGGTCTGTAGCTGGTCTGAAATCAGCCTGTAGCTGGTGTGCTGCTGATCTGTGACTGGTCTGTAGCTGGTCTGTGACTGTCCCTCTTCCTGTGCATTTCTTATCTGCAGGGGCACTTTGCCTCCGACCTGTACCGCCATCCTCAGCTGGATGCTGACATCGGGGCTGTGAGGGACATCTATACTGAGAGAGCTGTGTCTGTCAGGTAACACACACACACACACACACACACACACACACACACACACACACATGCCAGAGACAGTGGCAGGACATTGAGGGGGAAATTGAGGGGGACAGTAATGGCGTTGCTTCTCTGTAGGCCCTGATAGATCCTGTGATGGTGATTAACATCAGGCTTGTGGCCGTTCTCTCTGTGACAGGGAGTATGGACCAATTGATGATGTGGACGTTGACTTGCAGATCAATATCGGCTTCCTGGATGTGAGTTATGCTTGACTGGCTCTGTGCTCATAACAGATTGAAGGCTTTTACCTTGAATTTGAAAAAAACTGCCATATGTTTAAAAATGTGTTAAAGTCAGTGCATACATGGTGGTGGTGGTGTGTGTGTGTGTGTGTGTGTGTGTGTTGTGTGTGTGTGTGTGTGTGTCTGTGTGTGTGTGTGTGTATGTCTGTGTTTGTATATGTGTATGTGTGTGTGTGTGTGTGTGTGTGTGTGTGTGTGTGTGTGTGTGTGTGTGTGTGTGTGTGTGTATCTTTGATGCCAGGAGGAGGTTGCCAATGCCTGGAAGGTCGTCCGAACGGAACCAATCATCCTACGCCTTCGGTTTTCCCTCTCACAGTATCTGGATGGCCCAGGTACAGAACAACCAGAATAACTGGAAATTCTGGAGTCTTAATCCACTGTTCCAACCAGAGCTGTATCGTTCCAACCAGCTCTGGCTGGAACCAGACTAGTGACTATATAGTCTTACTTACTGTATTAGTCTTATAGTATTACACGGCTCTTCATAATGCTGCAGAATGCTCCATTCACTTGAATGGGCTTTCCCAATGTTCGGAGGTCTGATATTTCTGAATAACAGACCGCTATCAAGGAAAATGGGTTTTGTGCTTATTCACATCTTTCATATAACTCCGCAAGTATTCCGGTGATTTCTTGTAATGGAACTTCATTCAAAAGTGAAAGCAGACAATTGATCAGCTGTGTTCTACAGAGTTTGTTTGATTCAAGTTCAGCGTGTGTTGCAAACTATTTGTTTCTTAGCAAAAGCCACGATGAAACTGAAACAAATAAATGTAAAGAGTCATATCATGTGGAGTTTATTTTTTTAGTTTTGGCAAGTAGCTGTGTAATGTATAGAACGCCGGTCATTATCAGAAAATAAGTCCCTTCAGGACGAAGCAAGACCCCTGTTGGCCCTGTCGGGACTTATTTTCCGAAAATGACCGGCGTTCAATTATATTATCTCTTACTTAACCCACTGTTCCAACCAGACTGCTGATTCTAGAGTCTTAAACCACTGTTCCAACCAGACTAGTGATTCCAGAGTGTTAAACTACTGATTCTAGACTATTGCCACCTGTGTCATGGTGGGTCTTTGTCATGGCTGTGGGTGTGATTTAAAACAGACAGAGCAGATTGAGTCCAGATCCAGAACAGATCTGTCTGGATGTTCCACCATGTTTAACACACCCCTGGTGTTCCCTCCTGACAGAACCCACGGTGGAGGTGTTCCAGCCATCCAGTAAAGATGGCTTCGGCCTTGGCGTCCAGCTAAAGAAGTGAGTGTGCATCCTCTGGCCTTGTTCTTTCTGAATGGACACTGCTACTTAGTGACTGTGCCATGACCCCTGTGGTGGACCTGACAGGAGGCCATCTGGCACAGAGGACTGAGATCAGGGGATTAGCTTCCCGTAGCGGACCTGTCCTGGTCTTTGGTGGAAGGGTGCTGACTTAACCTACTTACCCAGCCAGACCTATATGATGTCATGTGTTTTTAAACACTGAGCTACGTGGTCAAGTGGTCAGCTTCTCTACATGACTAAAGGCCATGGAGGCACTCAGAGCTCCTCTACTGTGTTATGGCATCACATGAAATCGGCCACTAGATATTAAAAGAAATGCCACTATGATATATGAATGAAAACATTACACCAAACATGGCATTATGAATAGTGACTGATCCTAAGGTGTGTTAGTGTATGTGTGTGTTAAATGTATCATGCATGCTCTGTGTGTGTGTGTGTGTGTGTGTACGCGCGCACTCTGTCACCACAGGATCCTGCGCACCTTTGTGTCCCAGCAGTGGAAGCTCCTGAGTAATGACCTGATCCGAACGCAGCAGAAGAAACGCCACAGCTGGTTCAAGGCTGGGGGGACCATCAAGAAGTTCCGCGCCGGACTCAGCATCTTCTCCCCTGTGGCCAAGTACTGATGCCCTCACACACACACACACACACACACTGCAGGGATCACCAATGCACGCACACACACATCGCAGAGATCACCTGTGCGCTACATAACCTGGATTAGTCACACTAATGGCACATTGAGCTCAACATACAGGGAGGACATGCTCCGATAAGACTGCATATCTGCACATTGATCTACTTCTATCTGCTTAATGACTACATGTTAATGTATTTATATTGATTCATGACAAACATGTTCATGTCAAATAAAAAACATTTCTAAATCACATTTAAATCAGTAATATTTACACTAAAGTGTTCACATAGGGACACTGTAGTAGATATGTTTCAAGTAAAGATGGTTCAGTTCAGGTTCTGAGAAGGTTCTGAGAAGTTGCCATAAGCTCCTGGGAGATCCATGTAGCTTGAGAACAGGAACGTAATGATGATGCTGTAAACTGGTGAGGATGGGAACATAATGATGATGTCGTAGTGAGGTGAGAATAGGAACATAATGATGATGTCGTAGACTGGTGAGAACAGGAACATAATGATGATGTTGTAGACTGGTGAGAACAGGAACATAATGATGATGTCGTAGTGAGGTGAGAATAGGAACATAATGATGACGTCGTAGACTGGTGAGATAGGAACATAATGATTATGTCGTAGACTGGTGAGAACAGGAACATAAAGATGTTTCTGTAGAATGGTAAGAATAGAGACTGGTGCTGGATGCTGTAGTCTTGTGCTGAATGCTGTAGTCTGGTGCTGGATGCTGTAGTCTGGTGCTGGATGCTGTAGTCTTGTGCTGAATGCTGTAGTCTGGTGCTGGATGCTGTAGTCTTGTGCTGAATGCTGTAGTCTGGTGCTGGATGCTGTAGTCTGGTGCTGGATGCTGTAGTCTGGTGCTGAATGCTGTAGTCTGGTGCTGGATGCTGTAGTCTGGTGCTGGATGCTGTAGTCTGGTGCTGGATGCTGTAGTCTGGTGCTGAATGCTGTAGTCTGGTGCTGGATGCTGTAGTCTGGTGCTGGATGCTGTAGTCTGGTGCTGAATGCTGTAGTCTGGTGCTGAATGCCTGCCCCCTCAGCAGTGTTCCTGAGTGCTGCCTCTTTGCTGCCCCCTGCTGGCAGGTCTCCGTGTGTGCCTCTGATCCAGGGCCCGGTGGTGAAGGGCCCTCTACGGACCTCGGAGCTCAGAGTCACGCGCCTCATCAACCGCTCCGGCCCCTGCACCATGAAGGGACCCAAGGGAGAACTCTTCACCTACGCGGCCAACGGAGAGGTGGGTGGCCAGCTCTTCACCTGCCATCTTAAATCTAGAATTTGTGGTGTCGAATTGTGATTAACTGATTCAAACTCTTACTTTAAGATGTGTAGCTTTAATTCATTCAAGAGCATTGGTTCATGAAGCAAGCTGCTTCTGACATTTTGTGCATGGGTCTTATACCCTTTCTTCTCATGTCGTCACTTGTTTGTGTGAACTCAGAATAGAAAACATCTTCTGTGTCTTTGCCACATTAGGCAATACATATGTGCCTAGGTATTTTCCTTCTAATGACCTCTGACCCCACTGACCAAATGCTTTCGATGACCAGTTCCTATATGCTAGTGGAGGTATATTCCTGGCGCCAAGCCTACTTATGTTTAGCTAAAATTACCCCTGCTGTTTCACCACATCAACCTCAGAAAGTTTTCCCAATTCAAAGAATATCTTTTCATAAAACTAAAGAATATCTTTTCATAAAAACATCATTTTATAGTTCTAAGAGTGGTCTTGTTGGTCACTGAAACTACACTTTGAGCTTTGACCAACGAACTGTAGACTATAATGTGTGTGTGTGTGTGTGTGTCCCTCCCCATCAGAGTGTGGCGGTACCGGGCGCCAGACCCACGGTGCAGATCACCACCAAACAGCTGATCGAGCTCTTCTTCTCCTCACAAGCCCTCATCCACTGCAAGAGTATCCCCACGCTGGAGTACGGCTTCCTGGTGCAGGTACGGCCCCGCCCATCACTGCTGCATCATGGGACAAAATCAAAAACACAAGCTAGTGTGTCGCCCGTACTCCATTAACAACATTATTCACCTGTTTATTCTCATTCTACTCTCTCTATCTCCCCCTTGCTCTCTATCTCTCTCTCTTCCAACTCTGTTCATCTTCTCTCTCACTCCCTTTCTCTCTTGATCCCTCTCTCTTCCCTTTCACACCCCCCTCTCCCTGCACTAGATTATGAAGTACTCGGAGCAGAGGATTCCTACTCTAAATGAGTACTGTGTGGTGTGTGACGAGCAGCACGTCTTTCAGAATGGCTCCATGCTCAAGGTTAGCCCATCGCTCTTAGTCTGTCATAGCCCATGAGCTGTGAAATTACACTGATATTCATGCATGTGTCTGTGTGTGTGTGTGTGTGTGTGTGTGTGTGTGTGTGTGTGTGTGTGTGTGTGTGTGTGCGTGCAGCCTGCCGTGTGCACCAGAGAGCTGTGCGTTTTCTCCTTTTACACTCTGGGTGTGATGTCCGGAGCTGTGGAGGAAGTGGCCACAGGGGCTGAGGTAACATACACATACATTACATATATTGTACACTAACACACACAAATTAACACACACACACACACACACACACACACACACACACACACACACACACACACACACACATTATATATACACTAAAACACACAAATTAACACACACACACACACACACACACACACACACACACACACACATTACATATACACTAAAACACACAAATTACCACACATAAATAAAGTCACATGCTTGCACACATAGACATCTGATCTCGTCTAGTCTGATCTGTTTTTTTGTCTGGTTTCGTTTGGTCTGGTCTGGTCTGATCTGGTCTGATCTGGGTTTGTCTGGTCTCGTTTGGTGTTTAGGTGGTGGACCTGCTGGTGGCCATGTGCAGAGCTGCACTGGAGTCGGCACGGAAGAGCATCATCTTTGACCCCTACCCCTCCGTGGTTGACCCCAGTGACCCCAAGAGCCTGGCCTTTAACCCCAAGGTACTGCCACACCATCACAAACCAGTATACCATGAATCAGGTCACATGCACACAGACGCACACACACACACACACACACACACACACACACAAACTGGATCACATACACACACACATACAAAAACACACTGAAAGAGTGGTGTAACACTTTACTTGACAGTATTTACATAAGAGTGACATGACACTGTCATTAACATATGACACTGTCATGACACATGAAACCTAACCCTAACTCTAAACCTAACCCTTATCCTAACCCTAACTTGTTATGACAAAAACCGAATGTCACTTAATAACAGAAGCGTTATGTCATAAACGTTTATGACTTGTTTATGACACGTTCATGACAGTGTCATGTCACTCTTATGTCGACACTGTCAAGTAAAGTGTAACCAACCCAATATCCCTTTCCTCTGTCTGTCTTTCTCTTTCTGTCTCCTCTCTCTTTCTCTCTTTTCTTTGCTTCCTGCATTTCTCTCCCTCGCTCTCTCTGTCCTTCTCTCACTTTCTACTCCCTCTGTGTTTACAGAAGAGGAGCTATGACCGGCTGCAGAAAGCCCTGGACAGTGTCATGTCCATACGGGAGATGACGCAAGTGAGTAGGATGGAAGACTAAGCGTAATGACGGAGCCAGACATTTTTAATCGTTTCAAACTGCGTAGATTGTGGTGTCTTTGCAGGGCTCGTATCTGGAGATCAAGAGACAGATGGACAAGATCGATCCCTTAGCCCACCCCCTTCTGCAATGGTGAGGGAATAATGCAACTTGTTTTCCTCCTCATGTTGCCTTGAATAGTTCTGTTTGAAGCAAAGATTCTAGAACAGAGCTCTGTTCTAGAATCTTTGGTTTGAAGGTTTTACAGTTTTTACCTATTGCTTACACACCTTTTGCAGAATTTGGCTCATTATGTCAAAACTCTACTCACAAGCAAATAAGACACTTAGAGACAAACAACTCACATCTATGCCAAAATGAAACACTGCAATCAAAACTTAACAATCCTTTCTCAAATGTAATTCTTGCAACAAAATGATACAAACATGGACCATTTGAATTATTCAAATCAGCAGCAACACACTGATGTGCTTTATACAAAACACTGTTATCTTTACTATCTGTATTGTCATTTTCGGTAACACTTTATAATAACTACACATAATTCATCATTCATTAAGCATTTGTAAAGAATTAGTAATTTGTTAATGAAGTAATATTTCCATTATTTAACAGTTGTTGAGGCATTGTCTATGGTTTATACGATCAGTTATAATGGGTGTGTTAAAGGCTCTCTAATCAATATTACGTGGTTTATAAGTGTGGTTTCTATAATTGTGTTTTTGTTGTCATTCTTTCACAGGATCATATCCAGCAACAGATCCCATATTGTCAAGTTGCCTCCAAGCAGGGTAAGGCCCAGAGCTTAATTTAGTGTAGCATTTCACATTTCCCACACAGCCTGATGTGAAATTCAGAGCCAGATACGACCATGGTGAAATTAGAGACCTAAAGAACTAAATAGAGGGGAATTGACTGATGATTGATTATTTAAGCCTGACCGTGTTTGAAATGTGTGTGTGTGTGTGTGTGTGTGTGTTTATGTATGTACGTATGTGTGTGTCTATGTGTGTTTGTGTGGTGTGGTGTGTGTCCCCTACAGCAGCTCAAATTTATGCACACCCCCCACCAGTTCCTGCTCCTCAGCAGCCCACCTGCCAAAGAGGCTCGCTTCCGCACCGCCAGGAAACTCTACGGCAGCACCTTTGCCTTCCAGTGAGGGACACAGACACACACACACACGCACGCACGCACGCACGCACACACACACGCACGCACGCACGCACGCACGCACACACACACACACACACACACACAGTCTCTTACTAATTTTCTTCTGACTGCCATTTCTCTCTCTGCCTGTTTGCTGTTTCAGTGGATCCCACATAGAGAACTGGCACTCCATCCTGAGGAATGGACTCGTTAATGCCTCATACACCAAGCTCCAGGTAGCTACCACACACACCTGTACTCCAACACCAAGCTCCAGGTAGCTACCACACACACCTGTACTCCAACACCAAGCTCCAGGTAGCTACCGCACACACCTGTACTCCAACACCAAGCTCCAGGTAGCTACCGCACACACCTGTACTCCAACACCAAACTCTAGGTAGCTACTGCACACACCTGTACTCCAACACCAAGCTCCAGGTAGCTACCGCACACACCTGTACTCCAACACCAAGCTCCAAGTAGCTACTACACACACCTTTACTTCAACACCAAGTTCCAGGTAAAAACCGCACACACAGCGCTAACATGATATAGCTGCTGTCCATTCTAGGGGCTGTGCATTGAGAGAGAATTGAGAGGCATTATGGGGGCTGTGCATTGAGAGGCATTATGGGGGCTGTGCATTGAGAGAGGCATTATGGGGGCTGTGCATTGAGAGGCATTATGGGGGCTGTGCATTGAGAGAGGCATTATATGTAGGGGCTGTGCATTGAGAGAGGCATTATAGGAGCTGTGTATTGATGGAGGCATTATATGTTGGGGCTGTGCATTGAGAGAGGCATTATAGGGGCTGTGTATTGAGGCATCGCCACGCTGCTCTCTGCCACTGCTACTCTGCACACAGTGGTAGTGTGGGTGTCCTGCTGAAACACTTTGCTCTTCAAGTGGCAATAAAAAGCAATGCAGCGTTCAGGACAGATAAGCAGGACAGGTAAGCAATGCAGTGTTCTCTCTGGACTGGCAGGACCTGTATTTCTAGGAGGTGGTGGTTCACCCACCCCGAAATGCAGCATAGGTACAGGATGTTGGGAGAACCTTTGCAGGCCTTTTCGTTTTTCCAGTTCACAGATTTGTCTTTGGTCCATGCCATGAATACGTGTAGTCAAGAGAGGGCAGACTGTCTACACTGTAGTTGGCACAGCATAGTGACTCTCTCTCTTTCTCTCTCCAGCTGCATGGGGCCGCCTATGGGAAGGGTATCTACCTCAGCCCAATCTCAAGCATCTCCTTTGGGTACTCAGGTATGTGTGTGTGTGTGTGTGTGTGTCCATCACCATAATTAATTCTCTTGACCCAGAGCCACCCTCCACCTTCTGTCTGACAGCTTTTTCTCTCTTTCCCTCTGTTCCTCTCTCTCTCTTTATCTCCCTGTCTTCCCCACACTGTCTCTCCCTCTCTTACCCTCTCTCTCTCTACTCTCTCTCTGTCCCTCTCTCCCCCAATCTCTCCCTCTAATACCCACTCTCTTTCTCTCCCTCTATTACCCTCTCTATCTCTACTATCTGTCCCTCTCTCCCCCACTCTCTCTCTCTTACCCACTCTCTTTCTCCCCCTCTCTTACCCCCTCTCTCTCTACTCTCTCTCTGTCCCTCTCTCCCCCACTCTCTCCCTCTCTTATCCACTCTCTAACTCTCTCAATTTTCAATTCAATTCAATTCAATTCAATTCAATGAGCTTTATTGGCATGACTGTAAGTGTTACAATGTTGCCAAAGCAGTAGTTACATCAAAAGAATGAGCAATTCATAGTAATAATAATAACAATTGACATCGACTATGGAGAATAATAAAAATAATAGAACATTAGAGCACACACACACACTCACTCACATATACACACACCCACCCGTGCCGCACACTCCACCCCCTCCCACAACATACACACACTAACACACAATGGAGAAAAAAAAAAACAAAGGAAAGAAAGGAAAGATAAATATACATATTGGCTTGCCTAGTGGCTGTCTCGTGCTTTATGGCATTCTGTGAAATATCGTGCCGCTAGTGGTAATAAGGTTGGGTACTCTCCTAATAAGTCTCCTATATCTCTCTCTCTTCTCCACACTCTCTATCTCTCTTCTCTCTCTCCCTCCCTGTGGACCAGAGCTGTGTCGCTGTGATGCACAGACCCATGCGCATGCCTATAGGAAGACAATTTATCCTCTGCTGCATCTCTCTCTCTCCACCTCCCTCTCCCCCTCTCTTTCTCTCAATCTCCCTCTCTCTTTCCACCTTCCTCTCTCTCTGTCCACCTCCCTCTCTCTCTCCAACTCCCCCTCTCTCCATCTCCCTCTCTCTCTCCATCTCCCTTTCTCTCCATCTCCCCTCTCTCTCTCTCCACCTCCCTCTCTACATCTTCTCTGGTTCAGTGTTCACACTCTGTCCTGCTTGTTGATTATATTAGCACTACAAATATATTGTTTTGTGGAAAAGCAGTAGTGTGCTATGTGTATGGCTCATGACCTCTGTCATGCTGTATCTGTGGAGGCACAGAAAAACACTCATGGCGTCACCTTATGGAATTCAAACAGAGTTGCATCAGAGGTGTAAGAAGCTTATTGGCTCAAACACCAGAGAAACCATTAGCAGTGGCAGCTAGAGTTTTCTGACCAAACTTAATTCATGTTATATATGTCTCTGTCTCTGTGTGTGTGTGTGTGTGCATGTCTCGTGTGTGTGTGTGTGTGTGTGTGTGTGCATGTGTGTGTGCATGTGTGTGTGTGTGTGTGTATGCATGTGTATGTGTGTGTGCATGTCTGCGTGTGTGTGTGTGTGTGTGTGTGCATGTGTGTGTGTGTGTGTGTATGCATGTGTATGTGTGTGTGTGTGTGCATGTGTGTGTGCATGTGTGTGTGTGTGTGTGTGTGTGTGTGTGTGTGTGCAGGCATGGGGAAAGGACAGCACCACATGCCCTCTAAAGAAGAGCTGGTGCAGCGCTACAACCGCATGAATACCATGGCACAGGTGCAGCACAACGCACAACGTTAAACACACACACTACACACACACACACTACACACACACACACTAAACACACTACACCACCCACATTACACTTGACACACAGCTTCTTGAGGATGAGTGTTTTATATTATGTGCGTGTGTGAGGTGTCTGCTGTAACTGTCATGTCCGTTTCCTTTTAGACTCGATCAGTGCAATCCCGATTCCTGCAGAGTCGGAATTTAAACTGCATCGCTCTCTGTGAAGGTAAGAGCAAGGAAAGGTGCATCGCATAAAGTAAAGTAAAACATATACAAAGTACAACTGTAGAGTACACAACAAGCACATCTGTAGAGTACACAACAATATGTGTGTGTGCGTGTGTGTGCGTGTGTGTGTCTCCTCCCAGTTATCACATCCAAGGAGCTGCAGAAGCACGGGAACATCTGGGTTTGTCCGGTGTCCGACCACGTGTGCACGCGCTTCTTCTTCGTGTGAGTATCCTCCATCCACGCCAGCGTCAGCTCGAGGTCGCTATTGGGACCAGGCTGGAATCACTAGGACATCCACACAACACCAACACACACAACACACTTTGATCTCCAGGGAACAGACACATGAGACTATATCTGTACTGTAAATTGTTTTGGATGAAAGTGTCTGTTAGGTGAATAATGTTAAATGGCCAATATTAATCTGAATAGCACACAATATTAATCTGAATAGAACACAATGTTAATCTGAATTAACCTGACTCTCGTCAGATGAATTTTGTTACGCCTAGCTCCACTCATCCATCTGGGATCGATCCATTGGAGTGGTGCTTCAGAAGGCTGGGCCTTATCAAAAATCCTTGCATATGATTGGATAAGCCACTTGTCCGTCATCTATTGCTACTTCAACCACTCACATCGAAGCCAACCCGTGACGCTGAGAACAGTCTCACAGTCGCTTCTACGCTACATCACATCTATGAAACTCCCGCCCTGCGTCCTGATTGGCTCTACCATAAAATCTGGTGCCAAAATCACTCTCAACGGAAGCGATCCCAGGTGGATGTGAGTGGAGCTAGGCAGAGCTAGGCGGAACGAAATTCATCTGGCGAGAGTCAGGTTAAATCTGAATAGCACACAATATTAATATGAATAGCACACCATGTTAATCTGAATAGCACACAATGTTAATCTGAATAGAACACGATATTAATCTGACTAGAACACTATATTAACCTGAATAGAACACAATGTTAATCTGAATAGAACACAATATTATTCTGAATAGAACACAATGTTAATCTGAATAAAACACAGCCCTCCCACAGCCTGCTGAATTGTCTGAAGCTTGAGGCACCGGGTTCAGGTGTGGTGATTTTCTGTCTTGTCCCCTCCTGACCTTTGACCTTATGGTTTGTGGTGTGACCCTGCTGCAGGTATGAGGATGGCCAGGTGGGAGATGCCAACATCAACTCCCAGGATGCACACATCCAGCGAGAGATCATGAGTGTGATTGGAACGCATCCGAGCTCTCGACATTCCGACGGACTCTGAGACTCCAGGACTGTCCCTCCCCAGGGGGAAAAAAGACTGGCGTGTTTCTGACTATCTTACTCCGTAATGTCTGTGTTGTGTTGGGTCTCACTGTTAGAGTAGTGGACTATGTGCACCACTAGAGGGCACTGTTTAGCACGCCAGAGGAGACACAGCAAGGCTGTGACGTCTGCCCTGCCGTGCTGTGCCGTGATGTGGCGCGTTGTGCCACCCCGAGGAAGTCTGTCCTGCAGTCCTGTGTGCGCTGTAGAAACAGGAAGCATGTATGTGGACTATTTTCACTTCTTCTCACTAATGGACTCATTGATCTTTTTCTCTCAAGCTGTCAGTGTGCTCTATGATAAACTCTTAGTCTTATGTGAACCCCAGTCTCCTCAGTATCCCTGTTCAACAGTCAGTCTGCGCCTTCTAGAATAATCCAGAATAATCCAGTGTGTGTTCATCATCCAGGCTCACGTCAGGTCAGGTGTTGCTATTTTAGTTGGCATCTGCTCTCTGGGCAGCTGCAGCCCAACCCCAGCACAGCCAGGGGGCGCTCTAGTGAGATCTCACAGCCAGGGGGCGCTCCAACGAAATCACAAGCAGAGGATGAGAGTTATGCTCCCTGCAAGGCCTGCTGGGGTTGTGTGTGTGCGTGTATGTGTGTGTGTATGTGTGTGCGTGTGTGTGTGTGTGTGTGTATGTATAGGGTGGGCAGGTCTGTGTTCACTTGCCTTCTGTATGTTTGTGTGTGTGTGTGTGTGTGTGTGTGTGTATGTGTGCAAAGATGGGGGTATTAATGTCCTGGTGATCACCAGTGTGTGTCCACGGAGGGGGTTATGGTTACACATAGCCGACATTTGTATGAACCTGTCAGTTTATAAAAAATATAATAAATTTGCAACACTGTTTTGCATCTCTTTTTTGTGCTGGTGAAATTGATTAAGGGTGTTTGTGATCAATTGATTTATGATTTAGTTTTACCATTGATTTATGATGTCTGATTGAGGTGTATTCTACTTACTGTAGGTCTCACCAAGGTGAATGTGCATGTAATGTTATGTAAAGTCATGCCTTTATTTGTGTGTGTGTGTGTCTGTGTGTATGCTATGTGTGTGTGTATGTTTGTGTGTGTGTGTATGTGTGTGTGTGTGTATGCTGTGTGTGTGTGTGTGTGTGTGTGTATGTGTGATTATACATGTGTGAGTACTCTTTGGTATCCTGGAGCGCTGTGGGCCCAGAGAGGGAGGTCTTTCCCACAGGACACACACGGCCCACTGCAGCTCTAAAGTCACACAGCAACCCAGCACTGCCCTGCACTGGGGCAAAAAAAAAACCTCTCACACACACACGTTACTGCATAGACACTTGTCACAGTGGACAAACGCATCTGGGTCTACCTCAACCAGAAGCCCTGGATGACACGGGAGGGGGTCCAGCAGCTGCTAAAAGAGAGGAACACCGCCTGGAGTTCCGGCAAGGAAGACCTCTACAACACAGCCCGAGCCAACCTGAAGAGGGGCATCAGAGAGGCCAAGGCAGACTACAGGAGGAGGATAGAGCCGCTGAGCACTAACAACAGCAGGCAAGTGTGGCAGGGAGTTCAGCATCTGACCAACTACAGGACTAACCTCGGAGCTGCGGAGCAGAGGAGCTGAGCATCTTCTTTGCCCGCTTCGAGCTCACAGCACCAGAGACGGCACCACTACACCACGCGGCCCACAGCAGCGTAAATCTCACAGTTGAAGAGCATGGGGTCCTGATGGCGTCCCGGGACGCGTGCTGAAGGACTGTGCAGATCAGCTGGCTGGAATCTTCACAAAGATCTTCAACCAGTCCCTGGCACAGTGCACTGTCCCACCCTGCCTGAAATCCTCAACTATAGTCCCCCGTGTCCAAGAAACCTCACATCTCTAGCCTCAATGACCACCGACCAGTGGCACTCACCCCAGTGGTGATGAAGTGCTTTAAAAAAAACTGGTCCGCAGACAGAGGGTCAGAGTGGGCCACCACACATCCACGGCCCTAAGCCTCAGTACCGGCTCTCCCCAGGGCTGTGTGCTGAATCCCTTGCTCTACTCCCTCTACACACACGACTGCTCCCCTTTCCATCACAGCAACACTAAGTTTGCGGATGACACCACAGCGGGGCTGGGGTGGGGTGGGGGTGGGGGGGTGCTGAACCTGCTCCTCAACACCTCAAAGACCAAAGAACTCATCATAGACTAAAGGAAACAAGAAAACAGAGATCCCACCACTTGTCATCAGCGGGGACTACGTGGAAAGGGTGGCAGACTTCCATTTCCTGGGAGTCCACATCGAGGAGAGCCTATCCTGGAGCGTGAATACTGGAGCAGAGACTGTACTTCCTGGGAGTCCACATCGAGGAGAGCCTATCCTGGAGCGTGAATACTGGAGCAGTGACTGTACTTCCTGGGAGTCCACTTCGAGGAGAGCCTATCCTGGAGCGTGAATACTGGAGCAGAGACTGTACTTCCTGGGAGTCCACTTCGAGGAGAGCCTATCCTGGAGCGTGAATACTGGAGCAGAGACTGTACTTCCTGAGAATACGCAGGAGGAATAACATCACACAAAGACTGCTGGTGTCCTTTTACCAAGCCTTCATTGAGAGCATACTAATATACTGCGTATGGTACACCAGCTGCACATCGGCTCAGAGGAAAGCACTCCAGGGGGTCATCAACACCGCTCAAAAGATCGTCGGCTGCCATCTTCCCACACTGGAAGAACTACACAGTTCCCGTCTCAAAAAGCTCAGAACATTATAAAGGACACCCACCATCCCGGTCACTGCCTGTTTGAACTGTTGCCTGAGGCAGACAGTACAGATCAATTAACGAAAGGACAAATATACTCGAACACAGTTTTTATCCAACTGCGATAACCACCCTCAATGCTGAAAAAAATTAACGTGCAATATGGAATCTGATGTGAAATGGATCAATGCAATGAAAGAAAGTATGCATGTCTGTAGATGTATGTTCACTGTTTTTTATGCAATGGCTGGGTGTGTATGACTGTGTGTGTTTATGTATGCTGCTAATGCTGTTATGTTTCTATTTATTCTTTTTTAAGTAAAACTAGCACTTAAATTATATTTTTATACATTGTAGAGTCAATGAAAGATGCACTGACTGGAGAGCACTTTGAATATCGTTGTACCTGTGATAATGACAATAAAGATCTACTGTATTCTATTCTACATACACATACATATACTCACACACACACCCACACACACACAGTAATAGCACCACATACTCTATGATAATACTGCTCTTGCCCTACACTATTCTGGGTCATATGCTCCGTACTAGAGCAGTGTGTATGTGTGTGTGTGTGTGTGTGTGTGTGTGTGTGGGTGTGTGTGTCTGGTGTGTATGTGTGTGTCTATGGGACACATGAACACTGTAACACTGCTGTGTTTTACAGAGAGAATGGCATCCCTCCAGCCTTGCTGTCTTCTGGGGCGAGAAACAGCATATTATAACAGTGCACTACCTCCATCTGAGGTCCACAGCTGCACCCACACGCACAGCACAGCCCTGCATCCCTCTCCTCCCCCTGTTTTCTCTTTCTGTCTCTCATCCCCCCCTTTCTCTTTCCCTCTCTCCTTTTCTCTCTACCCTTCTCTCTATCTCTCTGCCCCCTTCAATGTTTCTCGAACTCTTTACCTCTTCATCTTGAGCTGCGCGTGTCATTGTTCTGTCTCTGTCCAAGTGATGCTTCTGTCTGTTCTCGCTGTTTTTTCCCCCCTTCCATTTCTTTTCTCTCTTTCTTGTTGTGTTTCTTACTTTCTCTTTTCTTTTCTCTCACTCTCTCTCTCTCTCGCTGTGTTTCTCTCTCCTGCTCATTCTCTGTCTCTTAGTGTTGTCTAATACTCCTCATCCCACATCATGATGGAGAATCCATATGACAGAAACACACACACACACACACACAGATATGAGGGTCAGAACATCAAGCGCGACACGTTGGCTGAGTGAGTGTGTGAGAGCCCATTTCACGGTCTCCTCAGACACACTTCCTCTCTCTGCCTTTGTCTGAAATCGCTGTGAAATTAGCTGCTTTCAAAGGGGCTGCGTGCGGCAGGGTGAAATTGTGCTGACAGGATGTGTTTTTCGGGTGATAATGCATGCATTGTTTTGACCTGCCCCCGTCAAGTGCTGGTCTGAGGGGAGGAGAGACGCGCTGGCGATGCTGATTAATGAATTTCTGTCCTTGCTCAGTTAATATGAAGTCTCTCCACAGCCCTCGGCAATCCCAGCATGCTCCTGTCCTGGAGGAGTATTTTCAGCACAATGATCACCTCGTGTAAAAAGAGTTCCTCCTGAGAGCGTTCTGTCCTGACAGATGCTTTACCAAGGCCAATGCAGACCACAGCACCACCACACAGCACTGCTCTGCACCACAGCCCACACATCTCTGCACAGCGCTTTAACAAGCCAACGAGAAGCCCTATCACCGTAAAACTGGGATATATTGAACACATGCAGTCTACCTGCACCATGGCCTAGTGCAATGCAATGCATAGGTATTTTTCCATGACATGCTGTGGTCATTAAACAGTTGACCTCAATGAATACTTTAGAGTAGAGACTGACAAGACTGTCTTCTTCTAAACTGGATGAGAAGGTTAAATCAAACACTTCCAGGACAAAAAGGAAGTGAAGTGTGTCGCGTGTGTGTTTTATTTCCCCCTAAGTGGGTCTCTGTCCTCTGCGAAGACGCTGATGCCTTGGTCCTGCTCCGCCACCATGTCCTCCTTACTTAATTTCCCTGTGGCCATGCAGCGAGACTTCATTTGCGTTTAATTAAGCAAACACAACTTCTGTAGAGAGCCCTCACTGGCGGCCGGGCCCTGAGCTGCTGGGAGGCAGCAGATAGCACTGCAAACCACGTGTGTATGTGTTGTCTGTTGCACATGATAAGAGAACATAAGAGTTCCTTATGGAGAGCATGGACCATATTCCACACAGCCAAACAAACCGAGCTCCCCATCAGGAGTGTGTGGAGAAAGCCTGCGCAAACTTTTGTGTAATCAATTACCGTGACACTGTTAAATGATGTCTTTTAATGTTGCTGTTCCTCTCCAAATGGCGAGCCTTCTGTCGAGCTTCTTCCTGGATGTGCTGTTATTTCCGGGAGACAAGCTGTGAGGTTTGTGGAGCAGAACCGCGGATCAGTGTGTTCCTGCTCTCTCGCGGTGAAATGACTGCCTCGGGCTTCATTGTTCTCTGAGACCAAACTGCTCCAGCAGAGAAAAACACAACGCGGCGCTCGGGAAACAGAAGGGACAGGCTGTGTGTGGAACGCCTTCAGTGTTGATCTACACACATAGACCCCACATTAGAGGTTAAACTATAGGATAATGGATTCCCTGGCTTTACTTTTATTATGTCCATTTAGTCTTTAGATGAGATGACTATAGTTTGATTGTTTGCACTAATGCCTTGATGACAGTACATTTGACCCTCTGAGGTAAATCAAGCAAGCCCTCATTCAGTCAAAAATACACACATTTAAATTGCATTTAAAGTGCCCACTGTCACCCAGGTATGTAAAGCTGTTAATGACTAAAGTTATTGTGATGCCTGTGTCTTTAAGAGGCTGCCCCCTCCTCCCCCTCACTCTCTCTCCGCTCTCTCCCCCCTCTCCTCTGCTGTATGTTCAGTCACTTTAGTCTAGTGTGTGTTGGAGATGGCAGTATCTGTCATCACAGTGCTGAGAGAACTTCTCAGGAATGAAACACCCAAGAAGTAGGAATTGAGCCCTGCAGTGTCCAGGACTGAGCACCACTAGGACCATTAGGAGTGAGAAATGTAAGGACCAGAGACTATATCCAGGAGCCAGTATACGACCATCAGAGTAAACGTAAGGACCAGAGACCATATCCAGGAGCCAGTATACGACCATCAGAGTAAACGTAAGGACCAGAGACCATATCCAGGAGCCAGTATACGACCATCAGAGTAATGTAAGGACCGGACACCATATCCAGGAGCCAGTATACGACCATCAGAGTAATGTAAGGACCGGAGACTATATCCAGGAGCCAGTTCGACCATCAGAGTAACGTAAGGACCAGAGACTATATCCAGGCAGGGGCACCGCTGGGAACTCAGAGTAACTTAAGAGGAACTGCTGAGAGTATCTATTATAACAGTTTTCTAAAACTTTGAGACAACTGCAAACTACAGTCCACCAGTGTGAACGGAGAGTCACAGAAGAGCAAGTGGTGCTTATTCTCTTTAAACACCTGTATGTGTTTGCATGGAAGAGGGCATTTTGCATTAAGAGTATTTAATACATCTGCGATTGAAAGTGAATAAAAAAAATAAGTTGAAGACGCTTGGAAAGTGAGATAAACTGGGACAGTTCTGCGAGATTCATCTATCAGAGTTTTTCCTCTGCCTGCTTTGTGTGTGTGTGTGTGTGTGTGTGTCTGTGTGTGTGTGTGTGAGACGGCTGCTCACTCCAAATGGAAATTGAAATATCCTTCAAAGGCAGCGGCGCTGACAAACCGCTGATCCTCAGCACATTTTGCCTTTGTTGAATTTGTTCCTGTCAGAGCCTCGTTTCTCATGTGGACTCAAGTCATTTCCACTCGCCGCGCCTCCATCCCACCCCTCGTTTGATCCTCATGCAAACGCAGCCCTGGGTTGACTGACAGCCAACCAGACGACACGGAGAGCTGGGACCGAGTCTGACAGGACCAGCACGCCACCTCCAAGAGGAGAGCGAACAAAGCCATCGAAGAGCAACACCAGTTAGCGAGAGGGCGAGAGAGAGATTTCTCTCTTGTGTGGACTTCCGTTATTTCAGAATTTGGGGAGCGCATGATGTCATTAACGGCACAGAGGGCTTGTGTCATGGCGTCAGGTCGGGGTGGCCCCCCACCCGCCTGGACCACACTGCCCCCCTGCTCATCCCTGAAGCCGGCGCGGAGTGGGTTCCGGAAAGTGAGCAGCGCCGGAGAAGCGGACTCGTGCCCCATCCCGGGCCTGCCGGAGGGCGTTCTGGAGATGAGGGTGAAGGAGGGCAGTAAGATCCGGAACCTTCTGGGCTTCGCCATGGCCCGCATGCAGGGTGGGCTGCAACACGGCGGGCGGACGCCGCTCAGACAGATTCTCTTCACCGGGTCAGGCCGGGCCATCACCAAAACCATCACCTGTGCCGAGATCATGAAGAGGCAGATTCGCGGGCTGCACCAACTGTCCAAGCTCCAGTACCGAACGGTCCAGGAGCAGTGGGAGGGCAGGGACAGCGCCTGCTCCAGGATGACCATTCACAGGATGCTGCCGGCCATCTACATCCTGCTGTCCAAGGAGCCTCTGGACACCCATGAGCCAGGATACCAACCTCCTGAGGACCTTCTCAATCCGAATGGGCCGGGATACCAACATCTAGTGGAACTAAAACCCTGTGAACTGGGATACCAACATCTAGTGGAAGTAGAACCCGGTGAGATGAGATGCCAACCTCCAGTGGAACTAGAACCCTGTGAGATGAGATGCCAACCTCCAGTGGAACTAGAACCCCGTGAGATGAGATACCAACCTCCAGTGGAACTAGAACCCAGTGAGATGAGATACCAGCATCTAGTGGAACTAGAACCCTGTGAGATGAGATGCCAACCTCCAGTGGAACTAGAACCCCGTGTGATGAGATACCAACCTCCAGTGGAACTAGAACCCAGTGAGATGAGATACCAGCATCTAGTGGAACTAGAACCCCGTGTGATGAGATACCAACCTCCAGTGGAACTAGAACCTTGTGAGATGAGATACCAATCTCCAGTGCTGCAAGCTGCACCTGAGAGCAGGAAGCCAGGCGAGCACCTCAACTCTCCGCCTGACCACTACAGCATGCTGGGATATCTTCCTCCAGTTGACCCTTACACTCCATCTCACCCCCAGACGCAAGCAGAGCCACTCTACCCCCTCTCTGCACGCAGCCAACCAGGACACCTGCATTCAGGAGACCTTGACTCTGTGTCTCAGCGCAGTAAGCTGGGATACCAAACCTCAGCAGAGCCCTGGCCTCTGCTTCACCCCCACCAGGCAGGAGAAGGGCTTTGCGTCCGTGCTGAGGAGAGGAAGACCCTCTGCCGGGCATCCAGGAAGAGACCTCTCAGTCCCTGCTCCCCCTCCTGCGAGCCACAAGACAAAGCTGCTCTGTATGAGGACGGGAATGTGTAACTTTATTTTCAACATGTCATTTGTTGCATAATAGCTTATCTATATCAGGGTGAATTAAAATATATATATATATATAGTAGTAGTGAAACATTAATTTAGTTTTGTCTACCATTTGTCCTGTTTTATTTATTGTTTGTTAGCATGTTTGTGTCCTGCATGTGGCTCAGGTGGAAAATCAGGTGAAAGTTACACAATATATCCCACTGGACAGCAGGGCTCAGGCTCCGCAGGTGCACTGGTGTGGACTGAGGGGCTGCTAACCGGAGCATCAGGGAAGAAAACCACATGCTTTATGAAAGCATCATGTGGAGTATCTACAAATGAGGGAAAGGTTGTTGGACACATTTTTTATGCAGGCTAAATTCCTACACTGTCATGTGTTGCATCTGTTTGTTCAATAACATTTCATTAGACTATCTTTGCTTATACAGCTGGGTAAGTGGTCCTGGTTAAGTTATCATGCAGGCTAGCCACATAGTTCATGAACCAGTTTCTAGGCTTTTGCTCAAAATTGCTCTGCACCTACTTCAGAGGGCTGTTGCCCCCTATATTCCGTGTTTTTTATGAAACAGGATAGAATCAGAATAACTATGTTGAGTACTGACACAGAGTTGCAGAGGCTAATATATATTTTTCCCCTTCTTCTTCTTTCTGCCGGGTTGCAAAAAATCTCTGAACCACATTTTAGCCCTCTAAGTCACTTAGTATCCCTTAGAAATATGACTCTGCCCTAGCACCAGGTCTTGTGAAGCTGTGTGTAAAAGCAGATCAATAAAGAATCACATATTTTACGCATTTTTTGTAATGGTACTGTATGCCCATATGTTTTGTTGTCCTAATGGAGACTTCAAAGGACCTTTGGTTACCCAAAATGCATACTGAAAATAAAAGGATTACTTTATCTGAACCCCCTTTGGGTAGAAGCATAATCCTGGTCTCAAATGAAAAGTGACACTCTGAAAGTTATTGTGGACGTTTTGAATTGAAAGAGTAAGATAAAAATGATCATGTAAAGCACATACATATTTTCCATGGGAAGGTTGACATGACATTGACTCCCAAGAGTCCACACTTTTCAAATGGTGTATATATTATGCTATGTAATTAATTTAAAATGTTGGGGGAAGTGGGGGAGGGGAGGAGGGTGTGTAGCCTATATTTAACCGTATAATAACAATAAATACAAACTGCAACTAAGAATTAATTTGTTAAATACAAACAGATGAGTCTTTTTGCTGATCCCAAAATCACAGAATGAAAAACATTAGGTAAATCATTCCACCAACGAGTCTTGATTGTGATCTCTTAGTGTTCAAGGAAAGCTGACATACCAGACGCTTGCAGACCTGGGGCAGACCTATGGTGAGGTCTTGAGACTGGTAGACAATTAAATCATATTTAAAACAGGATGGAATATCGGAGACAAGGACAAAAGGTCCAGAAGGTTATGGTCCAGCTAATTTTCCCGATGGTCCCGAATTTAAGTCTGCCTCTATAAACAGGTCAACATGTGGACAGAGGGGTGCGTATTGGCTTTGATGAAAATGTATTGAACTTCCCTGAATGGCACTTTCTCAAGAACCTTTGACAAAAAGGTTTTATTTATATAGGAATTGACATGTGTGGCCGCCAGCGAAATTGTGGGTGTGATGGATTACAGAGCAGTGAATGGAATGGGATCAAGAGGGAATGTTGTTGGACAACTGTCTAGAAGTAGGCTAGGCCTAGGCCTATAGAAACTTCTTCCTCATTAAGGTGAGAAAGAATCCAACAATGATAGGCCTAATGTCTTTTTAAAAGGCTTACTAAACTTGGCAATAATCTGAGCTTTGCCAACATGTTGATGGTGAAGGGTTGAAGAACAAGAACTGACTTAAAAGTAGAAAAAAAGTGCTAGGTTGTCTGCAACAAAAATGCATATTTATGTTGTGAATTAATACATGATTAAGGTTTTAATGCTTAAACAATGTAGTCTCAGTAAATTCTGATTATTCAGATGGATGAACCCTCTTCACTGGATAACTATCAGGTTGTACTTTGAATAATCTAGAATTAGACTGTAACCCTGTAAATTCTGTTGAGAAATTCGAATGAAACGATTACTTACCATGAAATTCACCTTCACTGGTAGGCTATCGCAAGATGACTTGTTAAGCATTGCGCAAGCGCGAAAAGGGGTTGCCATCGTTTCAGCCGCAATCAGAGAGAGCTCAGTTTCCGTTGTGCTGCTGCCTTCCACTGGCTGTCCTGCATCATGTTTAGATCTGCCGTGCGACTGACATGCTCCGGTGTCCGGAGTTTAACACGAACAAGACCTCAATTCACAGGTAATCGCAGGTTCATACGTCCATAGGCTACTATAGAGTCGTGTGGCAGTGTCTGTAGGCTTGTTTTAGAAGTTAACCTTTGGGTCTCACCAACGAATTCGCGGACAGTGACGTTAGCCTTTAGCCACTAGCTAGCACTACTAGCAAAAGCAAGCGAATAACCTCGGCTTCCTTCCGGCTAGCCAGCTAGTTTGAAATAACGGAGACTGTGTTGGAGCCTTGTAGGTTCTTGTCTAGTCGTATTACCAGTGGGAGTACAGCTAAATATTTTTACAAGACAGAGAATCGTGTCCCGTGTCTGGTAAAGATTTGATATTTTCTGAAAACCCTTAGATAACCACCTTACTTTGGACTGTGTCCTTGCAATGACCCACTAAAGTGAGGCTTGGGGCCCTCCTCTACTAGCCTGTTAGCTTGATGTTATGCTTTCTTTTAACGTTGGAGGCAACGATAACCAAGTGTTTCTCTCAAGAAACATTAACCGCTAGCTAGTGTTAAGTAAGACATTTAGATAACGTTGATCCGACTTTGCCAGAAGTTGTTTAACGTGAGAAGGGTTGGGTAACAAGGTAACGTTATTTGTAGAGTAACGTCAATATTAACATAACATTAACTATTTCTTAGCTGTATGTTTCCCACCTCCTAATCATATGTTAGCCTCTAACGTTAGCCTAACATTTCAGTTGTTTACAGTTGCTAATGCTACTTAGTGAGTTACCATAACAAGTTAAGACAGACTAAAAAATAGCAGTAAGCTGAATGCTTTTGCCTGCTTACCTGAATGACTAACGTTGACTAGCTTATAAGGCGCTCATGGGCGGTTTGGGAGGGGTTAGCAGTAGTAAATAGGCCGAATATAACCCAACAGCATAAGTTAACGTCAAGTTAGTGTAGTTAACGTTTAGCTGCTATCTTTGTTCTGCAACATGTCGTTTAGCAAGTGACCTTATTGTTATTCTAAAAATGAAAAGGTACTAGCAAAACTCGTGACATGGTTATTGACCTCACAGCTCTGTGACCTCTGCGCGTGATTTGACTACATATAATACGCGAATTGTGAGTTGTTTTTGATGTTGCCAGGTATGTTTTCCGAAGTAGACTCAGACTTTTGCATAGAAAATCTCCATGTGCTCTTGAACCAGCTTGTGTGTAGTGAGGAAGCTACATGCTCTGCATGTGCTCTTGAACCGGTTTGTGTGTAGTGAGGAAGCTACGTGCTCTGCGGGTGGTAAGAAGAGGTCGGGCAAGAACACTGGCAGAGGTCCAGCTGAAACCATATCACGGCCAGTGGACTCCGAGAGCAGTGTAGAGTCCCCACCTTTCACTTGCATTGCGCTGACCTAGTGTCAAACACATCCAGGCTTAGTTCTGTGATAACTTTGGTATCAGGCTTAGCCTAATGAACAGAAGGAGACCGCACACTCTAGCAGCTCATATTCCAATAGTTTAATACAAAAAACAACGTTTAGGCCTATGGACTTTGAACTTTTTCAGGCCTAGCCAACACAAAACATTGCTGTGCTGGCATGACGAGTTTCCTGGCCCTGGTAACTTCCATATAACACTATCAGAGAACCGGCAGAGCAAACCTAACAGACATTGTTTTGTTTTCTAGCCCCCTTGGCTGCCCGTGGCTACTCACATGGCAAACAGGAGACAGACGAAGAGTTTGACGCCCGCTGGGTCACCTACTTCAACAAGCCAGACATCGACGCATGGGAGCTGAGGAAAGGTGAGCTGAGGACACTAAAGCCGGACTGAGGGCCCTTAAGGCCCATTCACACCAAGAACGATAACTATAAATAAATATTGTTCTCGTTAATATGAATGACTACGTTCACACATAAACTATAACGATAACGACATATAGAACGATATCGTTGGGGATCCAATGAGAGCAAATTTCAGAACGATAAAAAGCTAATAGCCAATCAGAACCCATCGAATTTTAACCGTCACATTCATTAACACAAGGAGAGACTTTATTTATCATTGTTCAGTGTGGAAGCTTTTATCGTTATGGTTATAGTTAGTGTTGCACGGTGTATCGATACTAAAAAGGTATCGCGATGCCTTCACGCAAAAAACGGTACGATTTCAGACGTTTTTAGAATCGATACTTTATTAAAATAATTACGTTCTGTGTCTGTGAACTGCTGCTCTCACTGCTCCTTGCACGCATCTAGGCAAGTGGGCGTGTCAAGCAGGCAGCTCTGAGTGAGTGAGTGCGCAGCTAACGTCAACATAGTTCTTTGCCGACAGTTGTTCTAGGCCTTGTGGACAAAACAAAAGGTGCAGTGAAATCTGCAACTATTTCGGATACCACGCGAATTAAGGCAAGCCATCAGGTACACAGTCATTTAAAAGCAGTAGGCTACGCATGGAACTTGGCTAAACACCTCGTAGACATATCCCAACATTTTTAAAGAGTTCAAAGAACGACAGGTTAACGAATATGCTATAGAAAACACGACTACATGGTTAGTGTCAAGTTCTTCTCTTATGTTTTAGTCTAGCCTAAGTGAAACAAGTATGGTTCTCTGGGATAAAGCGAACCTTCCTTCATCAATGAATTTTGACGAGACATAACGAGCTGTAATCATTTTGACGAGACATAACGAGCTGTAATCATAGGGTTAGCACTAACGTGATGAAAGCGCAATGTTCACGCCAGAATAACATTATCATAACTTGTAAACAATCTATTTCATGTTCGGTCAGTAGCCTACTACTGGTAATATTTGTCATGGCATGTAGACTGCAATTTGTTCAATAATTATTGCCCAGATGTAGGATAGGCTACCTGAAATGCGCTAATTAAAGCCCACAGCATAATACCACCAAAGCGTGTTGATTCCTAATAATTATAGCGGTGTATTGTTACAGTACGTGCTAGCAAATCATGTTATCAAAGAAATAGACGTAATGTAGGAATGCACACAGATATATTGCAACAGGTAATGGTGTAGGCCTATCTGATGAAGACCTGAACTATCCTCACATTTTCCCCTTTGCAACTGTCAAAGAAATCCCATGAACACGGGAAGGCCTAGGGTAGCCTATACTGTACATCAGATGGCGTAAAGATTAGGCCCCTCTGCATAGCATTCAGTGATTTGCATGCAGTAATTTTAACACTGACCTTGATCTAGTCTAGTTTGGCTATTTAAAGCTACTTTATTGCCAAAACACAACACAATGTAAATTAACTATAACAAACAATAAAGGACTTAATCACAGAAAGTAGGCCTACTATTTTACTGACTATAAAAAAATAATAATTATGTAGGAAGTTTAGAAGTTTAGAACCCAGAATTGACCTACACACTACAAAAGTGCACCAAATTCAACACAAATGACTCAATACACTTGGAGGAGGTATGAGTCCTTTCTTCTCCAGTTATCTTAGGATTTCGCCGTAGTATCGTTTTAGTATCGAGCATCGTGATATTTATGGCAGGTATCGTATCGAAGTCATAATTTTGGTATCGTGACAACACTAGTTATAGTTATCGTTATCATTCTTGGTGTGAATAGGCCTTTAAGCCGGACTGAAGGCAGAGCATCCTGGCTCAGGTGCCGCTAGAAATGTTGGGCCCTATGACCGAATACAATGTCTTGTCTATTATGTTCTATTAGGGCCCCCTGTTACTGTTAAATCGTCTTAACTTTTCCCTGTCCTGGCTATCAGGTGTGCAATTACCTGACTTGGTGAGGATAGTCCTGCTTGTCAGGTTGTGGTATATCTGGTGGAGATGTGTGAGAGAAGAGAACCCTAGTTGTTAGGTGGGGGTGTACCTGACCTGAAAGTGCAAATGAGAGAGGTGTTAGCCTGCGGTCAGATGGGTGTATGCATGTGTCTGACACCTGCCGCAATACCTTTCTGCCACAACGCTGTTTTTACAAGTGTTACTCCTTAACAGGAAGTAGGTGTGTGAATGTGGCTGTAAGAGAAACCTAGTCAATCATTTATTGTTATAAAAATGGCTTGAAACAATAGAGGGAGACTCTCATCAGAAACCAGAGTAATAGATTACTATTCCTTTGTTAAACATGCCTGCTGTGTTATAAATCAACATCAGCATTCAATGGTCCTTTATACAACAGTGAGTGGTGAACAGGCCACTGGGATCTTGGCTCATTCAACACCCCACACTCAACTATGTCCAAAGCTAAAAATGTCAAATGAAATGGCTACAGTATAGTGGTATGAGAAAGTAACCGTAGTAGCAATTGCTACTGTCTTTACCAACGATGGCTTTCCTGTGTTGCAGGTATGAACACCCTGATTGGGTATGACCTGGTTCCGGAACCCAAGATTTTAGAAGCAGCCCTGAGAGCTTGCCGGAGGCTCAATGACCTCGCCAGTGCCATCCGCATCCTGGAGGCTGTCAAGGTAACTGCACCAACATGCCAACACAAACCAGCCTGTTCGCACAAACGCACTGTTGGAGCATATTCCTCTACTTAAGTGTTGCAGAAATACACTTTTAACTATTGCTATTATTATTATTATTATTATTATTATTATTATTATTATTATTATTAAGTCACAGATACCTTAACTAAGGAAAATGTAAGAGTAAATCATATATAGGATGTGTATAAAATTAGACCCTGAACATGAATTGGCCAGATGTTGCCTCAATAACTGGTTTATTCCTGCCATATCAGTAGAGCATCTAATGGGACACCTCATCTGCTCAGACAGAAGCAGTGGGTCTAGTTCTCTAACGTCTGTTTTGTTGTTGCTTCTGTAAAGGACAAATCTGGCCCCCACAAAGAAATCTACCCCTACTTAATTCAAGAGCTCCGGCCAACCCTGGACGAACTGGGTATCGCCACACCTGAGGAGCTTGGCATCGACAAAGTATAGATGTTTTCATGTCTGGGTGAGTACAGGAAGACCCTGGTGTTATGAAGAGACTTGTACAGGCAGCCTACACCAGGCACGTAACTGAAGCCTAAGAACAGTTTTAGAAGACTGGTCTAACTGAATCATTGCATGCGCAGAGTGTAAGAGCAGTTTTAAAAGACTGGTCTAATTGTTTTTCGAATGTACGCGCTACTCTCACGTCTAGAGTAGCCAGTTCCATTGTTTACAGTGGAAGCTAATTGGTGCGGCATATTATGCTCTGCGGACAGAGCGCTACAATGACGTGCCTCATGAAGCCTGCCTGTGACTTCATTTCCTTTCATTTCAGATGCTTTGCCACAGATTGGCCTACTGGTGAAGCATAGTCTGCAAACTGTTGCAGACAATACATTGTAGAATGTTTATGATTGTAAATGATGTGCCAGTTCATGTATTCGAAATGAAGGAGACAATTTGGGCTGCTAATCCGGTTGTTATTAAGTTGTGATGCAATAATTCTTTCTTCGGGTCCAACTGGTCCCAGAGTCGCTCGTTTTTTCCCATAAACAGTAAAGGGAATTTTTTCAAAACGAAAACATTTTTTTCTGCTATTCAGAGTACCCGATAATTGTCATTATATTACTCACTTGCTCCCAACAAAATTATTTTTTGTGGTGGGTTGGACGTTGATTATATCATTCAGCTGCACAGCTACAGTAATTACTTTGTTAAAGTTAAGCGATTTTGTCTTACCCTCACTAAAACGGAGGTGATGGTGACAAGGTTTACAAGTTACGAAAAACCACCTGGCTGCGCTAGTAAACGTTTTTTGACAAAAAAGATGTTGGACCCATTACGTGACTTAACAACCAGATAGCTTAAAGGTTGTATCAGCAATAGCGGGGATACATCACTTCTGTTGATGTTCAAACAAAACAGAGCTAGCTCGCTACTCCTTCTCCCTCCCTCCCTCCCTCCCGTGCTATTAAAACTCTCCTAAACGCACATCTCGGTGGTTATTGGTTGGAACACTTTATTTTGCCTTTGTGTGGGTTGCCAACCCTTGTTGGTAGCAATTATTTTTGTGTACAGGTCTCGGAGCCTAGGCTGCCTACAGAGACGCGTTTTTTGATGGCCTGCTTATGGGGCAAACAGCTAGCGGATCGTTAGGAAAGATTAGATGAACATTTATGTTTGGGCCTGAAATCGCTGATATAATCTTTAAGAGTCACCTCTGCATTGTGTCATTATTTTGCTACTCTCTGTGTCTCACCTGTCTTTCTGTTTCCCCCAGTCTTCCAATGGACTGCTGTCGTCGTTACTGGACTCTGCGGCCGTCTGTACTTGAAGTCTTTGCCCGGTGTTATGATACATGTTATATTTAATTGACCTTTATTATGTTCTTTTGCTTGTAAAATAATGATGGACCTAATAAAGGGAGATATATCTTTGACATTCTGTGATTGAGTGGTTACTGGTTTTGTCTGTTCTGTGAACATGAATGTAGTTAAGAGGTTAAAAGAGAAACGTCTCTGGATATCCACTAGAGGGCAGACTGAAACCAACACTGTTCTTTCTGTGATAAGAATCCTCCAAATGAACGTGAATACAATTCCCCAGTCTGTAATAACTGTACGATATGAACTCCTCAAGACGCAGTAAATTCATTTATAACGCAACGGATTTTGGGCCAATATGCCATTTTAATTTTAGTTTTATAATACAATGTTGTTTATTAGTAGCGTACATGAACCCTACTAATTGGCCTACGACCAGATAAAAGAAGTTATACAGTAGAAACCAAACAAGTAAGATGGATGCCTCCTACCAAGTCTTGCGTTGCATTTTTCATTTCATAAGCAGATAAAGTGGCGACCGTCAGAGGTTGGAGTGATGGCCGCTTGTGTTGCATTGCGCTATAATTATTCAACTGGTGGCGAGGGCAGATCTGAACGTGTTGCTATCGCGGGGCGGACCTTGCGTGGAATGAGTTTAGGTGGGGGGTGTATGGGGGAGGAGGGGAGGAAAGGGAGGGGTGTGCCATGCGCGGCAGATCGGGAGGTGATCTTGGTCATTTCCCTTCGTCTGGCCTCTTTTTAATCCTGACAACGTTTTTCTGCAGTGGGAAGGGTGAAGGGTTGCAGCCGTGCTGTCGAAGTTCACATTAAGGGCTAGCGTGGATGCGCAAATTCCGGGTGCACTGCTCTCCCCCAGGCTGTCGTATCGAGAGTAAAGAAAAGGTTAATCTAAGTGGACGGTATGGTCGACAACTCCAGTAGCAGCAAGGCGCAAATGGTAAGTTTCGTCGTGTTGGCACTCAGCCATGATGGTGAATGATTCACACGATAATTTGCTGGGTTTGGAAGTGTCACGCCGGAGCATAACTCTCAAAAGAATCAAGTTAAAGCATTATATCTCTTGTAGTTACAATTAGTCAGTGTTGTACTGAAGTTACTGTTCAAACTTAACCATAAACAAGTTTTTGGCTTGTTTAAATCCATGTTGTACACGTCACGAATGCATGCATACTTAGCAATCCGGGGGCGCCTCGTCCGATTCGTATCGATTGATAAATTATTTCATTAGGTTTCTTTTTTTCTACCCATAGTCCTAGGCCTATGTAGGATTGAACTAGTTTGGAATTGTCACACACTGAAGATAGGCTAATTGCTTGCCTTGTGGACGCGGTTAATATTCGTAAGTAAAAGCAACGAAACTTGATTTGTTTTCCTCGGGAGTGCGCCATTTACATGCGAGTCCATGTTGAAAGGCTCGTATCATTTTTGCCTGTAATTACATATGCCACGGATGCAGCTCCGCTTCTGCTCAACAACGCTGACATGCGATCTTCCAAGAGTTATAAATAATTTCAACAAGGCACTATTAAATTGCCCGACCGGAAATTGCTTCACAGTCGCCGCTATTTAATGTAAGTTAGATGAGCAGACAAATTCGCTTTCAAAATTAGTCCTCTTAGTTTTGGGTCATTCCGTGTGTTCCATGAGTTTTGGCCCTGAATGTGGTAAGGTATGTAGCCTACTTTTCTATTGCTAATTAAGGAGCGCATTCCTTGTTTTATAACTCTTTGTCTTTAGCTGAGGGATATAGGCGTAACATTGTTGTCTTTCAGTGGCCATTCAAAAGGCCACTTCCTGACCCAACCATGTTACAATGCATCTGTGTTTGTATCCGTTTTTGTCTCAAACGCACGGTGTGCTGTTTGACACATGGATATACAAATACAGATACACTAACTTTTTTTTTTTTTTTTTACCGCTTGTGACTATATATCTGTTTTTGTATCGATTTTGTCTGACACAAGGCTTTCCTGTTAACAACGATAACACAGAATGGCTTAAAATGAAGCATTAGGCCTACAACATTTGTATTTAGTAATGTAGCGACTTACCTCGTGCATTTAATAAATCTTCTGTTGGACAAAACGGAGATTAAAAGCTAACACTGAAATCTCTTTGTTTTTGTGGTAACTTTCTCCGCCCCCCCCCCCCAGACAAGTTTATCTCAGGAGGGCAGTCTGAGTGGCGGGTTTTCCCAGGCAGGCCTGGCTAGTGCTGCAGGCGTGAAGCTGGAAGCGGTCATGGAGCAGCTGCAGAAGCAGCAGCAGGCCAAGCTGGAGATGGAGCGCAAGGAGAGACACCTGAGGGAGGCCCAGATCCTCTACGCCCAGCAGGTGGCCGCACAACAGGCCATCCTGGCCAACGCCCGCGCCCAAGGCGGCCCCCTACCACCAGAGTTCTATGGCAAGAACTCCAGGGACCGGGCACTGAAGGTGGGCACGGGGCACCAGGCCAACAGAGTGGCCACACAGAGCAGTGTGGACTCCATGCGTGAGGACGAGGAGGATGAAGATGATGATGATGATGAGGAAGACGACATGGAGCGGCGCAGAGGCTCTGAGGGTGAGGAAGACGAGGATGAGGAGATGGTGGAGGGCGAGGAAGGCAGCGAGGAGGACGAGGGAGAGGGCCTGGAGTTCCTGCGACAGCAGAGTCTGGCGCTGCAGCAGGCGGCGTCCGGCGTGACCCCGTTTCCCTTCCCTGTCTACTCCGCCTCGGCCTCGCCATCTGCCGCCAAGAAGAGGCCCCGCTCCCCTAGCGCCAAGGTGAAGGACGAGCCCGAGGACAAGAGCCTGTCCCCTGCCGGACCGCACTCCTTCTCCACACCCAACGGCATGGCCGACTGGGGCTTTGACGAGTCCTTCAAACAGGTCAGTGGGCTCTCCTCCCTTCTACCTGCTGTTAAACACTAGGAAAATGGCAGTCCGAAAAGTGTGTGGTGCATAAAGGCTGCCGTGCACCACCCAGGTGAGGGTCCCCCTTCACTGTAAAGGGCTTTTGGGTGGCTGGTTAAAGCGTTTTTTAAATGCAAGTTGTTGTATTGTTGCCAATGTTTGCTAGTTCATTTTAAGAAACTAGGAGCAGAACAACAACCTGAGAGGGACTGCCCACACTGAGCACGTGTGAAATATGTGTGCTGTCATTCTTTCATTCTTCCTTCCATTCCTTCCTCCACTCTTTCCCTCCCTCCTGATCTTTCCCTCTCCCCCTCTCCTCTCCTGCGGCGCTGCGGTGTGCCTTGGAGCGCGCTCAGTAGTGAGCCGAGCGCTCTTGGCGCCGGTCCAAACAGGCGTGCTGTCAGATTAACGCTGTCCGAGGGCAGAGAGAGGCGTGTGAGAAGGGGGTGTGTGTGTGTGTGTGTGTGTGTGTGTGCGCAGGGTGCCGGCTAGCGTAGAGCACCTGAGCAGTACACAGACTGTATAGAACAGCACAGCACTTTAAACATTGTATTGACATCTATATCTTATTATTGAGAGGAAAGAAACTGTTTTAACTGAAACTCTTTCCTCAACTCTTGAGATTACCGCCCTTATCGGTGTGTGTTGTGATAAAGGAATTTAGTGCTTTCTATTTGCTGCTGGTTCTGCCGAATGTTGGTGGATTCATGGCTCTGTCGAGTCTCATTGGATTTTATGCTGCTCTGTGGTGTAGCGTGCTAGCCCTTCACGTTCTATACGGTCTGTTTGTTCACTCCATTAGCACGTCTAAATAGGATTGACCGACCGAAAGCCCCTCTCTAATGTAAGGCCAGAGAGATTGATATGCATTCGGCATTAGGGATTGATTTTGTTCAGCTTTTACTCGTTTGCAGTACCTAGGGGGAGATTTTCTTTTCCCAGAAGGTTTCTGAAATTGCTGCTGTTCTCTCTATTGTGTGTGTGTGTGTGTGTGTGTGTGTGTGTGTGTGTGCTGTTACCGGTCAGATTGTAGCCAACATTAGACATGGGCTCTATGACATGGCCAGTCATGGTGTGCCATTTTGATGTGAAACTCAAAGCCGTCGTGAGGCTCATAAATCTCTGCGCGGTGACCCCAGGCTTTTGTTGTTCTGTAGTTTTATTTTAACCCTGGCAGCAGACGAGGCTTCGCCGCCGTGGAGACAGGATATGTTGACAGGAATCAGCTCCAGGTTGTCGTCACGCCCATGTCGGCCTCTGTCTCCAGGGCTGAGCCGCTCTGGACGCTACGCTGCCACTCCATAGCAAATATAGTTGTGTGTGGGCGATAAAAGGCGTCTCAGCTGACGGCTGGCCTGTTGCCCTGTATGGCAGCAGCACAGATAAACCTCCGACTGAACGACCACGTGGCTGTTAAGACGCCGGGTGAACTAACTCAAGCCCATGGAGGTCTGAGCGGGTAATGGATGTGGTGCTTGTGTAACTCTGACGCCACAGGCTGTGCTTGTGACCTTCCCAGAGCTGCTCTGTAAATTGGTGATTAACCTGATCCAGGGAATGTGTTAACAGAAGAAGAAACCAGACTATGGAAGGGATTCTGTTTCAGGCACACTGTGACACACACACACACTCCTGTGAGCTGAGCTTTTATTGGCCGAGGGGCTGCCTGCTGGATGTGGAGTGGGGCGTTTATTGTGGAGTAAGAGTTTCAGTGTGTCTCCCTCTCTCTTTTTGTCTAGGGCCCCTTTTCATCTGGGCTGTGCTGTGTTTCTGCCTGCTGCTCTTTAGCATGTGATGATGCTGGTTAGTGGCAGAGGGATCAGGTTGCATTGATAGAGGTGCTGTGTGTGTGTGTGTGTGTTTTGGCTGGAGGGGTGATCTGATGGCACCAGCTACACAAAAGACAACAGATGCTCCAAATGGCATTTCCAAATGAGGGTGGGTGGGGGGGCTCTTTAAGGGTTTTCACACTTAACGTGATGGCGAGCTAGTCAGCCAGCAGGCGCGACAGCTCTGGCCTAGTGGACGTGGTAATGTTTGCTGTAGGGATCAGGGCTGTGGTCAGCCAGAGATATGGAAGTGAGGCTGCCACCTGAAGAAGGCCACTCCAGGAGCTTTACATGGAGGCCTTAAACTCGTCGGCCAGCCTGCTGGTCCTCTCCTCTCTGGTGTGTGTCCGGCTAAACTGGTTCTGCACCAGCAGCTGGCACACAGTGGTGTGATTGACGTGATTCCGCTTGCATTGATTTGATACGGGTCTTTGTTAGCTGTGTGTGTGTGCTGTGCTGAAGTAAGCACAGCAATCCTGGTAGGGCTGCATTGATTGGTGAGGTGACAGCAGATGAGTCCTCTACAGAAGGGGAGGACGACTCTTAAAGATGAGCGGAGGAGCGGAGACACCGCAGACAGACGCACAGTGAGGAGGTGCTGCCCTCTGAGGAGGTGCTGCTGGATAGTAAACATCCTGCCTGGGCACACAGAGAGGCCACACAGAGAAGACCAGTAGGGGACCATATCTAAACACACACATGCTGGCGATGACACATTGGATACATTTATTTATAGGCTGTTGTTTTTAATCATGAGTTCAATTTCATTCATCTTTTGGGATGAATTTGTCAAATTGGGCAGCCATGGCCTACTGGTTAGCGCTTCGGACTTGTAACCGGAGGGATGCCGGTTCGAACCCCTACCAGTAGGCACGGCTGAAGTGCCCTTGAGCAAGGCACCTAACCCCTCACTGCTCCCCGAGCGCCGCTGTTGTTGCAGGCAGCTCACTGCGCCGGGATTAGTGTGTGCTTCACCTCACTGTGTGCTGAGTGTGTTTCACTAATTCACGGATTGGGATAAATGCAGAGACCAAATGTCCCTCACGGGATCAAAAGAGTATATACTTACTTACTTAAATATAAATTGAATAAATAACTTGTAATATCGTAATACACTATATTGGCAAAAGTATTGGGTCACTCGCATATGAACTTAAGTGACATCCCATTCTTAATCCATAGGGTTTAATATGACGTCGGTCCAACCTTTGCAGCTATACCAGCTTCAACCATTCCCGGGAGGCTTTCCACAAGGTTTAACGTTGTGTTTATGGGAATTTTTGACCATTCTTCCAGAAGCTCTCAGTCTCCACTCTAATTCATCCCAAAGGTGTTCTATCGGGTTGAGGTCAAGACTCTGCGCAGGCACACCAAACTCTGCCATCCATGTTTTTATGGACCTTGCTTTGTGCACTGGTGCACAGTCATGTTGGAACAGGAAGGGGCCATCCCCAAACTGTTCCCACAAAGTTGGGAGCATGAAATTGTCCAAGATCTCTTGGTTGAGGCTGAAGCATTCAGAGTTCCTTTCACTGGAAGGGGCCAAGCCCAGCTCCAGCCCCACACCATAATCCCTCCACCAAACCTTACACTTGGCACAATGCAGTCAGACAAGTACGACTTTTTTTTTTTTTGGCATGTTGGTGTGTTGTTGCAATCGTGTGGTTGGTTGAGGCCTCCCTCCCTGATGTCCAGAGTTGAATGTAGATTGTTATCAGCCCTCTTGGCTGGCCAGAAAAAGAGGGGGTTGGCTGGCCAGAGAGAGTGGGGGTTGGGCCCATCAGTGCTCTGTCATGACCGGGACATTAAATGAGGGGAGAGAATGCCCCCCACACACACGGCCCTTTGTCTGGGCAGCGCTAGGCAGCAGCACTTATAGCCACACAGCGACGACCCACTGTAGCCCCCCCACTGTAGTTACCTCCCTCCACTGTAGTTAGGTACCCCCCCACCCCTCCACTGTAATTGCCCCCCAGCCTGTACTGCTCCACTAGCAGCCTTTGTGTGGCCTCTGTGGTGTGAGTGGCTCTGACACAGTAGGTGTGTGTGTGTGTGTGTGTGTGTGTGTGTGTGTGTGGAGCCAGAGAGAGAGAGTGAGTGTGGCCGCTGCTGCGTTTCAAACTCACATTGGTTGATTGTGTTTGTGGTCTCTTTGTCCTCATGAGTAACTGATATTTGGCCTCCAAGGTGTTTTGGCTGAGCTCACTCTCCATTTGTCTTTATGGAGGTCACTTCAAAGCTCCACACAGCTGCCCGGCCCTCTGCGTCTCTCACACACACACACACACACACACACACACACACACCCTCAGGCCTAGCCCAGTGGATGCTCCTGCTTCCCTCGCCTTCCTATGCCTCCTCAGTGTGTGTGTGTGTGTGTGTGTGTGTGTGTGTGTGTGTGTGTGTGTGTGTGTGTGTGTGTGTCTTTAACCATGCCTGTTAGAACCTTGGCGGTATTATATATATAACTGGAGAGAGTGAGTAAGTCCTGCCCCCATTCATTTCAATGGCCCATGCTAGGCTAGCTACTTCAGCCAAAAAAGTTTGAAATTGACCGCAGCCATCTTTACAAAAATGGCGTTTCATGGGTGTTCATTTCCGGCACCAGCTAGAATTAGCCTATTAGATTCCACGTTACAGACAGAGACAACGTAAGGTACAGCGGTATGTTGTTGATGAAGATTGATATTCCCTCAGAGGAAAAGAAGTTGTTCGGGAACGCGCTTCACTTCGTTATAAGCACAAATGTATTTAATTGGTTGGGATAACATTTTGGGAATGGTCGTAGAGGTTTGCCCTGTCTCTGAAGTCCTGGGTTATTTAATGTGATGTTCATAATGTGATCATAAACAATGCAATCAATATTTACTCATGTTGGGCTACACATAAGGATCCCTAAATGCTATATTTGGACAGGTTGTATTACGCAATAGGCTATCCAACGAAAATGACTATTAATTAAAGGAGAATTCCGGTGTGATATTGACCTAAAGTGTGTTGTAACATGATACCGAGTGTGAACGTATGTCTCATAGCTCACCTCGGCTTGTCCCCTGCACTCAGAAATCTGGCGCTAGTTAGCCAATGCTACCAACACAGTGTTTCGTTGTGGTGCCTCAGGCATCGGCCTAGCCATGCGAATACATCCCGCCATAGACATTAATTGTAGGCTGTTTTTGCATCCATTACGTTTTGTAGCCTATAAACTTGCGGTGATGGCCAACAACTAATGTAAAATCGCGGACTATAACCAAAGAAAGTAAAGGAGATTATTTGCACCTGTGTTCACCAAATAAAGGACTGGACTGCACCCTTCACAAACTGTAAAAATGAACTTTATTAGTTGTACTCAGGAATGCGTTACTCACGCGACTGCTTTGTAGAATGCATAGACTGTAAAAAATAGAGAATTCTATATTCTATTAAATAGTGAATCGTGAAGCATCTGCACTGCCACGGTGACATCTACTTGCCTGGCATATACTACAGCGTCTTCACCTCTTCATGAGAATGCAAGATTTTTTTCGCCGGTGTCGTTAAAGGTGTGAAAACGGTAAGAAAAAAATATGGCTGTTGTTTTCACGTAGACTTGGCCTGAGGGTTCTGTTTACCTTTCTAGACCAGGTTGCTTGGCAATATGGCCACAGAAAAGGTGTGTGTGTGTGTGTGTGTGTGTGTGTGTGTGTGTAACAGCCAGATCTCTGGTGAATGCTGTTGCATAATTTAGCCCTTGCATAATTTATCAGTACCTAAGACATTATGCAGCAGCAAGCAATCAATTGGTATTGCATAAGCATTTGCATTGGCTTTCATCATCGCTGCGGGTCAGGCAGAGGCTGTTCCGCCTTGATAGCTGAGCATGTGCGGTGTGCATCACAGGAAATGCAGAGTGATGCGGCATGTTTTGTGGAAAGTGACGGAGCTCTTTTATTAGTTTCTATCATGGTTTAGAGGTTTTATTCCCATGGAAATTAAGGAATAATAAAAAAACAACTTGGTTCAAAGAGCCTAAACGCAGTAGATGCACAGAAACCTTATTAAACGTTGAGACATTCACCATTTCAGCAGCCTACCCCTTCTATAATGTTGGTCAGTTTTCACCACATTACTTCCATATCATCTCATGGCCATTTCCTGTTTCCTGTGTGTCTGTCATGATGATGCAATTACACTCAGGCACTCTCACTGGCCTCCCCTCTGGGGGCCTGTGAAGATGGCCTCTCCTGTCAGCATGGAGCCGAGTGCTGTTGTGTGTTATTGTTATTGTTGACTGTAAAAGGCTACTCTGCGACACAGTCTGCTGCGGCAGCTCCTCCCTGCCTTACTGCAGGTACTGAGTGTGTGTTCACGGTAAAAAGGGCCCGTTGGACGCCATGATCTGCTGCCAGAAGTAAATGGGCAAGTGGGTGATTGGATATCATCAGCTATGAATGTTGTATCTGTGCAGAAGGACAGATCCTCTGGTGTGTGTGTGTGTGTGTGTGTATATGTGTGATGGGAAAAGCTGATTGATGGCAGTGCCCCAAAGGAAACATTCCCAGTGGAATTGGAGTTCTTGCCCTCGGGGAGGGGATGGGCCTGGGGGTGGGGGGGCGGGACTGTCTGTGTTGAGAATAGGGGGTTTCGAAGGGGAAGACTGCCCCGCTTGTGATTTGTGACCTTTGGATAGGGCTGGGCGATATGGACCAAAAGTCATATCCCAATATATTTAGGTTGAATATCGATATACGATATATATCCCGATATTTTTTCCGCAAAGTTAGAGCTGTAAAATGAAATGTTCAGTCAAATATGAGTAGTTTTATTGAAACTCACTACTCCAATAACAATAAAATGCAAACATAAAACTGAATTGCCTTTTTTGAAATCAAAGCTCCGTAAGGTGCACATTTAAATAAAACAAATATCTTAAATAAAAATAGCCTATAAAATAGGCCAATCTTTTTCTGAAATAAATATATTTATATGAGAAAAGTAGCGTGCAGTTTCACAGCAGTGCAGAGAGCTCCGGTCAGCGGCTTGCGTGGAGCAAGGATCACGGCGCAAATTTGAATTATATCGATATATATATCTTTTATATCGCCCAGCCCTACCTTTTGGAGACCATTTCACTGGACACACAGGGGCTGTAATGGAGGGGGTGGAGGCAGCATTTCCTCTCCACCACCACCTAGTAGAATCTGGCGAGCACCACAGGGCTGTTTGGGCAGGACCAGGTTTGGACCTCTGGAGGTCTGGGCTTGGGCTGACTCGTATGGAGCTGGAAGCAGCTTACAGGTCATGTTGCTGCGGTGGGGTGCGGTGCGGCTGGGTGGTAGAAGGAGGCCTCCGACCGAGAGCCTGATGGAGGTGATGGAGCTGGACGCAGACGTGTCCCTAAGGAGGAGGTGTGGTGTTTAGAGGCCCACTGAGCATGTGTGGTGGCGAGGCAGCACTCTGGGTCAGAGCAGCGCTCTGGAAGTCCAGTCATGAGTCTCACCACACAGAGGGAATCGACTGCCTCCATATACACATGGCCTGCATTCTGTAGGACTGGCCAAGGGAGAGTGTGTATGTGGGCAGAGTGATGGCTGTGAGCGTGAGGTCTTGTACCCCTCTTCCTGATGTGTCAAAGTGTCCTCCTCATACGTGTGTGTGTGTGTGTGTGTGTGTGTAGCAGGGTTTGGTTAGAAGTATCCCTCTTTGGCTCCACTAGAAGCTCCTGCTGTGGGGCATTAATGTATGTGTGTGTGTGTGTGTGTGTGTGTGTGTGTGTGTGTGTGTGTGTAGCAGGGTTTGGTTAGAAGTATCCCTCTGGCTCCACTGGAAGCTCCTGCTGTGGGGCATTAATGTGTGTGTGTGTGTGTGTGTGTGTGTGTGTGTATACGCTGTTTGCATTGAAGTGTATGCAGAAGGGGGGAAGGGAGGCCCCTCTGGAAGAGGAATGTAATGCTGCAGTAAAGAGGGATTCGTCAGAGCAAGAGTGTGTGTGTGTGTGTATGTGTGTGTTTGGTGAAGAGTACGGTGTGTTTCTGAGGGACTGTTCCTTGCCCGAAACGTGTTTCTCTTTTCTGCCATTTGATGTTTTGTTCTCCGTGCTGTTGTATATTTCATATAGCCCACATCTTAAATAAACTTGCTTTTAACTCGTAATGTGAATGAAAGTAGGGCTAATAAAATAATAAAGGAATCATATCGCCTAAGCGGTTTGTGGTTGAATTGGAGCTGTTTTGTGAACTGTAGTCATGAAGTTTAAATAGTCTGTTTGAGAAGATGGGGAAGTTCCCCGCGACAGTTGCAGTTTGGATGACTGATTTGTTACGGTCGTGAATTGTTATAGTCAGCTGGAGAAGTTAACAAAGTTACCAGAGAGAGTTGAGGAACTAGGACCCAGGGACATAGCAATATCCCAGCAAAGGGTAATGAGATTTATTTGCAGCCAGAGTATAGCTTTACTGCTAAGACCTGGAAAAAAAAACTTTCTCCTTCAGGAAATGACAAACTCATCTCTCAGCGTCAGCCAGATAGCTGCACACACCTCAGAAATATGTGAGAGGCGGTTGTGTCCCCGAGTTTGTGAATTGCAGCAACCAAAGTCTAAAGTATCGGCTACTTTAGTTTTATTATCTCCGTTGCTACTGCCATGGACGCCAATGCTACTGACAGCTCTGCTTTTCTTCTTCTACGGTGTAAAGTCGATAGCTAGATAACCTTTCCACAGCAGCGACACCTCTGTTCAGGAGAAGACTGCAACTAGTGTTGCGACCACCACATGCGAATATAAATGGTTTTGCCACTCCTGTGACATCACAACTGGTGCGCGCTGTGACCCAACACGTCGAGTGTATCTGGGGCTTAAGGCCACTGATGTACTAAAACAGGGTCTAGAAAAGGGTCTACAACTGGTGGTGGGTCCTGAAAAGGATCTAGAACCAAGTCTAGAACTGGCCTCCTGTTTCCCTCGGCACATGCAGACCCACCCTGAGCCTCCAGACATCCACTTGACCCGGCTCAGTCGTAAAAGACACCTGCTCTCTACTCACTCCTCAGCCCCCCCCATGCATCATCCCTGTATGTCCTGCCATGCCCCCGGCTCCATGTTCCAGGCGGGGTGTCCTGTACTGTGCGGAGCGGCGGGCTGGGGCTGCTCTGTGCCGGGCTGCCCCGCTATGAGATCCCTTACAGCCCCAGGAGGATAAATATCCCCCTGACCCCTCCACTGCTCTTCTCTGCCCCCTGGCACAGCAAGGAGCCGAATAAATGATATGCCGCCTCTGGGCGAGGCGGGGGGCCCTGATGGCCCAATTATTCGATTTGGATTAAACATTGAGCTGCACCCCTGCGGGGCCAGTGAAAGGCGGCCTGTGAGCTCGCTTTCTCCCGGCCGCCTGGGGCCAGCAGCTGCCACGCTGTAAGGAATCTGATGGCCACTTGGCCTCCCACCACGACCACGCTAATCTTGCAGAGGAGAGCGCCCGCGCGGAGCCCTCGCACCCTCGTCCAGCACACCGACGGCGCTGCACAGGAAAGGGCTTGTGTGTGGATAGTGGTGTATGTGGATGTCTGCCTAGGTATGAGTACCTGTGTAGTGTGTGTGTCAGTGCCTGTGGATAGTGTGTGTGTGTGTTTTGGATATTGTGTGTGCGTGTGAGAGCTCCTGCGGATAGTGTGTGTTGCTGTGGACAGTGCATAGAGTATGTGTGTCTAGAACGTGTGGTTTCCAGATGAAGGCCCAGTGCTGCTGCCACTGCACAGATGCACATGCACGGACACACACATGCAGACACACAGCATGTTGCAGCTCCATGCATTTCAGCTCAGGGAAGGTGATGAATGGTGTTCTTGAGGAGGCCTTGGGTTGGACACGGCCTCAAAGAGGAAGTTCCCCCCTCTATGCCTGCACAAGACATTTCTGTGTCCTCATCCACAAAAACAGGCCTGGTTTTACACACAAACACACAAACGCGCACACACAAACGCGCACACACACACACACATTGCCCTCCCACACTCTGAGCCTGACACAGGAGGAGGTCTTCGGTCTGGACAGAGCATCCCAAAGGTGTCACTGGACAGCAAGGCTTTCTTGCTTTCCTCAGCCACAGGATGAGTGTGTGTGTGTGTGTGTGTGTGTGTGTGTCTGTGTGTGTCTTAGAGAAGAGAGAAAAAACACCGATGCTGTTTCACTGCGGTGGAATTTGTGGAGATGTGTCTTAAGTGAAGCATTAAAAGGGGCTATTTCCATCTCGGTAATGGTGTCAGTCTCTGTGTGTGTGTGTGTGTTACTCTCCCCCCAGTGAGAGAAGAGGAGAGGGTTGACGGGCTGGTGGCTGGAGAATCTGTTTGCTAAAGTGATTATTTGCTATGCAGCTTCTTTATCTGATTAATTTGGGGGAGGGGTGTGTGTGTGTGTGTGTGTGTGTGTGTGTGTGTGTCCACTGTGCGCTTTCTACAGGAGACCCAGTGACACAGATGTCCCTCTCCTTCCTTCTGCCCCCCACCACACACACACACACACACACACAGAAACAAACGGCCCTCCCAGCCTAATGTGATTAGTTGTAGCCTGGTCTGGCCTGGAGGTCTGAGAGCAGCTGTCCTCAGATCAGGGCTCCTGACGGACAGCCGGCCGGGCCTGTTGCCGCACTGCTGTTTGTTTGTTTGGGGTCTGTGTGTGTGTGTGTGTGTCACTGCACATATGCCACACATGTGGATCATAACTCTGGTGTGTGGGTTGGACATACAGAGGAGGTGAAAGGCCGTCTGTTTGGCAAAATATAGTGACTGTTAAAGGCACCTTTTAAGAGTTTTTGACCTAACGTTTTCAAAGTCATTTTGATGCCATGTACCTTATACATAACATGACAAACGGCACTTCTGCCATTGTCTTAGCGCCTCCCGGTAGAATTCGGAGATGTCTTTCTACAGACTGCTGTCTGTGCATTCCCTCTATATTATATCAGTATGTTTATTATTGCGCTTCACTGTAGGGGGACCCCGAGAGCAAATCTTCTTTAGCGCTGCTTTAACTGTGATCCCTACAGAATGTTTACATTCAAGCTGAATTCACACTCTCCCCCACACACACACACACACACACACACACACACACACACACACACACACACACAGAGAGAGACGCGGAGACAATGGCACACAGTATGTCTTCCTGCCCAGTTGCAGGCCTCCCCTCCCCATGGTGTTCCTCTCTGCTGCTCACAGCTGGTGTGTGTGTTTGTTGTAAACACACAGCCCCCTCCCAGCTGGGAATCACTTTGCACATTAAAGGGGGGGTCGGGCTGCGGCCCAAATAAAACTCCTTTACGGCCCCCGCGGGCCTTTCTCTTCCTGCCCCTCCAGAGGAGAGTGGCGTCCGGCCTGTTGGCCTGTTGTCCTGCTGCCTTTCATGGCTTTGTATTTAATGAGGCTAAAACTCGTACTCACTGCCTGGACAGCGGAAGTGAAGAGGAGCGGAATGGCGGCGTTGGATTCCCGGCGCAGTGGACGACTGAGCTGAACTGAGTGCATCTCTCTCCTCTTGGTTTTTACTCCGCTGTGTCCTCGTGGTCGGTGCGTCTAGAGCAGCGGTCAGGGCTGTGTGTGTTTGCAGCGGTCAGGGCTGTGTGTGTTTGCAGCGGCCAGGGTGGCTGTGTGTGTTTGCAGCGGTCAGGGCTGTATGTGTTTGCATGCAGGTTGTATCACCTGCTTGAGCCTCCTCCCTCCTGATTGGTGGAGCTGTTCATTCGGGGTCTGCTGTTGATCAGACAGGCTGATGTGTCTGACCTCCGTAACCTCTGGGTGGCACGTCAGTAGCTCAGGGATGTCCTGTGGGGTCAAAGGTCAGAATCACAGAGAAAGAGATCCGACACTTGGTTTCTATCCTTTCTTCTCCTGTTTATTTTTCCCACCCCCACCCCCCCAAAACAAACACAAACACACACACACACGCTGTCTCTTTCTCCTTGTCCTGTAAATGGACCTCTGAAGTTAAACTCTCGCAGGGACGACGAAATCCGAAATGCAAACATTTTGCGCTACACACTTTTGTCCTCTGCCTTCGAGTTGATACTGTGATCTCCGGTATGTGAAGGCGGCACACTTGAATTTTTGCTACCCCAGAGCTAACTTGCAATGCAACTTGCCATTAAATTAGTTCTGGGGTAGCTAAATTCAAAGTGTGCCACCCTCATGTACCGAAGGCAGAGGACAAAAGTGTGTTCAGGAAAACGTCTGCATTTCAGACTTTTTTTGTCCCCGTGAGTTTAACACGTGTGATAATTCAAAATCCCCATGTTATCTCCCCATAGGAAAAATGCATGGTTGTGGCTAAGCGTTGCTGTGCTGTGCGTGGTTGTGGCTGAGCGTTGCTGTGCTGTGAGTGACTGCTGTGCGTGGTTGTGGCTGAATTTGCTGTGCTGTGAGTGAATGCTATGCGTGGTTATGGCTGAGTGTTGCTGTGCTGTGAGCGACTGCTGTGCGTGGTTGTGGCTGAGTGTGGCTTCTAGATCCATTAATGTGACCGTGTCCTTGTCATGTCTGCAGAATGGCAGCGCCGGCTGGAGTGAAGAGGGCGATGGAGGAAGAGGAGCCAAAGGAGAAGCATCCAGAGACTTTGCCAAGGTAACCATACCAACAGGAGCCACACAACACACACCTTACCTAATCAACAGGAACCACACAACACACACCTTACCTAATCAACAGGAACCACACAACACACACCTTACCTAATCAACAGGAACCCCAGCACAGTACACATTACAAAACACATCACACCACACCATTACCTTGAACCACATCATGCACTTCATTTAGAGACTGGCCACAACATAGATTTCCCTTCAACTGGAACCACAGGACAACCTCACAATCAGCTGGCATTAGCTTCAGCCTCACCACAATATAGCATTAGTTTCAGTGTCACCACAGGACGACCTCACCACAATATAGCATTAGCTTCAGCCTTGCCACAATATAGCTGATTGTGATGTATGTTAGTGAGTTGTTGGGAGATCGTGTTATGATGTGAGTTGGTGGGTGATCGTGTTATGATGTGTGTTAGTGAGTTGTTGGGTGATCGTGTTATGATGTGTGTTAGTGAGTTGTTGGGAGATTGTGTTATGATGTGTGTTAGTGAGTTGTTGGGTGATCGTGTTATGATGTGTGTTAGTGAGTTGTTGGGTGATCGTGTTATGATGTGTGTTAGTGAGTTGTTGGGAGATTGTGTTATGATGTGTGTTAGTGAGTTGTTGGGTGATCGTGTTATGATGTGTGTTAGTGAGTTGTTGGGAGATCGTGTTATGATGTGTGTTAGTGAGTTGTTGGGAGATCGTGTTGTGGTGATGTGTGTAAGTGAGATGTCCGGTGTCTGTGAGCATCCTCTAAAGTGTCCTTTTCTTCCCCCCTCAGCTTTATGAGCTGGACAGTGACCCCAACAGGAAGGAGTTCCTGGACGACCTTTTCACCTTCATGCAGAAGAGAGGTAGGCTGCCCTGTAACTCTATTGTAGGCTGCCCAGAAGTCCAGTGTGGGCTCTGCCCGGTCTCCTCTCCTGTGTCTCTCCTCTTTGGCCCCTCTTCCTGACTGTGTCACTGAGGGGAACTGGAGTGTGTGTGTGGCTCACTGGAGTGTGTGTGTGGCTCACTGGAGTGTGTGGGGACAGGAGGAGTGTGTGGCTCTCTGTGACATCTTAAAGGCGTCTTTTTGGGTCACATCAGAGGGTTAACAGCATGGTGTTAAACGGCAGTTGCAGTGCATTGACCCTCTGAGACGTCATGCGGTAATACGCACGCACACACACACACACACACACAGTCCAAAGATCTCATGCAGTAATCCAAACTCATTCTTAGCCCCGCCCCCTGTGAAATGAGTGTCACATGTTCCCATGGTGAGCTGTTGTCATGGTGAGATGTAACGGACATCATCATCTGACAGGCCAAGCTGTCAGTGACTTGGCTTGACGGGGCTGTTGACCCCACAGCTTTGGAGTTTAAACTCAACCAGATGGGGCAATCTATGCAGTAATCCAAACTCATTCTTAGCCCCTGCCCCTGTGAAATGAGTGTCACATGTTCCCATGGTGAGCTGTTGTCATGGTGAGATGTAACGGACATCATCATCTGACAGGCCAAGCTGTCAGTGACTTGGCTTGACGGGGCTGTTGACCCCACAGCTTTGGAGTTTAAACTCAACCAGATGGGGCACACACACACACACAGTCAAGATCTCATGCAGTAATCCAAACTCATTCTTAGCCCCGCCCCCTGTGAAATGAGTGTCACATGTTCCCATGGTGAGCTGTTGTCATGGTGAGATGTAACGGACATCATCATCTGACAGGCCAAGCTGTCAGTGACTTGGCTTGACGGGGCTGTTGACCCCACAGCTTTGGAGTTTAAACTCAACCAGATGGGGCACACACACACACACAGTCAAGATCTCATGCAGTAATCCAAACTCATTCTTAGCCCCGCCCCTGTGAAATGAGTGTCACATGTTCCCATGGTGAGCTGACACACACACACACACACACACTTATGTCATGTATTCATCATCAGTGTGTATAGAGTGTGTGTGTGTGTGTGCGCCTGCCCCCTCCCAACATGTTAATAATAACATAATAAGTTACTTACCTCTCCTTGTCTGAGGATAGTGCTGTGTGTGTGTGTGCATGCATGCGTGCGCACCCCCTCCACACACACACACATTATACTGTTTCAGTCTTATGATTTAAGGATTGTGTGTGTGTGTGTGTGTGTGTGTGTGTACATGAACAGTCCAGTCTTAGTTTGTATGTCAGTTGGCTCCATTGAGGATGATTAATGATGTGTGTGTGGTTGAAACTGGAGTAGGGTGAAGGTGCTTTCTCATGTGGGTTAGTGGTGTGCTTCCTGTCTGGCGTTGGAACCCGCCTGAGCTCTCCTGTCTCACTGAGGAGTTGCGGGCCTTTGTGTTAGGACCCTGATGCACAGGCAGAGAGTGAAGCGGCGAGTGCAGACACGTCCTGCAGCAGGGGACCCCTCACATGCAGCCAACTGCGTTGTACTGTGTCTTGTCTGTGTGTGTGTGAAACTGCTCATTGTAGCACTGGTTGTGTGTGTGTGTGTGTGTGTGTGTGTGTGTGTGTGTGTGTGTGTGTGTGTGTGTGTGTGTGTGTGTGTGTGTGTGTGTGTGTGTGTGTGAAGCTAATTGATTTGTAGCACTGGTTATAAAATGTATGTGTGAAGCTGAAGCTGTTAATTGTAGCGCTGGTTATAAAGTGTGTGTGGAGCTGCTCATTGTAGTGCTGGTTATAAAGTGTGTGTGTGCGTGTGGAGCTGCTCATTGTAGCGCTGGTTATAATGTGTGGGTGTGTGTGGAGTTGATTATTGTAGCGCTGGTTATAAAGTGTGTGTGTGTCTGCTGATACAGAGCAATATCTTTATTATAATCTTATCAGTTTATTGGCCTTGTTCTTATGTAGTCCACAAATCTGCAGGCCTCGTACACGCAACTTGCACACGCGCACACACACACACACAGAGTGTCTGCAGCATGTGCCAGTGCTGTGCCAAAGGTATTGTTCTTCAGACTGAATCTTTGAAACCTGATGAGACTGTAAAGAAGTATGCCTGTGTAAAGAAGAGCTGGAGAGTGTGTGTGTGTGTTGGGGGTTGGGGTGGTGGTCACTGGATTAAGGGGCCCCCTGTCCCACAGCGGATGATTAATGAGGCTCTAAAAGTTTGGGGCCCCCACCCCACCTTTGATATTGGTAATCTGATGGACAGTGCAGGAACCGAGAGCGCAGCAGGACAGGGTCCTGTGTGTGTGTGTGTGGTGGACAGAACTGAGGAAGAGATGCGAGATTGATGAGTGATCTATGGCCACTGATGGTGTAAGAGGTGAACATCGAGAGAGGTGTGTGGGGGGGGGGGGGTTCCAGTGGAGTAGAGGGGGGAAAACCATCTGTTAGAGAGTGTGTAGGTGTGATAGTGGAAGACCATCAAGACATAACACTCAGAGAGACAATCATAAATAAGAGATGAGAAAAGCAGACCAAACTTGGTCACAGCACACACACACACTCCGCAAATCTCCCTCTTTTCTCTGTCTTTCCTTCTGCCCCACACACACACACACTACCCCCTTCCAGTGTTAAGCGCTCTCTCTTCCTCCTTAATTATCAACAGAATGCTGAGGGATTTGGCTTCCTTAAGCTCCTACAATGGACTTGATCACACAATCACCACTAGCGATCTGCGCAGTTTTGTGTGTGTGTGTGTGTGTGTGTGTGTGTGTGTGTGTGTGTGCGTGTGCTGCATTCTGGTCATTATGTTTGAATGAGCTAGATAAGGTTTCTCTGGTGCCCCTGTCCGTTGACATGTTAGTTTCATGCTTGATGTTTTTGTTTGTTCCAGACCAGCTGATCAGACTTTAGTACTTTAATCAGCTGATCAGACTTTAGTACTTTTAATCAGAGTTGAGTTGAAACTGGGTCACATGCTTCTAAACACTACCCACTCCTCTTGCATTTGTGTGTGTGTGTGCGCGCGCGCTTCTAAAGACTGCCCACTCCTCTTGCATTTGGAGGTGTGTGTGTGTGTGTGTGTGTGTGGAGGTGGTCTTCAGATTTAAGATTAGGTGCTGGTGTGGGCTTCCATGGTTGTGGGTGTCTTTGGGCGCCTACCCTGGTGTGTGTGTGTGAGCGAGAGAGAGAGAGAGAGTAGGGAGGAGCGAGAATTCTCAAGCCTCTAACAGTACTTGTATTGTTTTTCTCCGTTATGATTGATTTTGGGTGACCCAGTTCAAGAGTGGAATGTGGAAGTGTGTGTGTGTGTGTGTGTGTGAGGTGCTGGGGCTCAAGAGTCTGTAGTTGTAGTCTGTAGTGTGATGCATCTGGTTAGTGTGTGTGTGTAAATACAGGCTAGGCATTGTGGATGTGTGTTTGTGTTTGAAGCATGTGCGTGTGTGTGCGCCAGCAGTTTCAGTGCTGCAGGCAATAAAAATGAGTTTCTGAGGTGTAGTGTTGGCTGACGAGGCTTACTCAAGCAGCTGCCTCAAGTAGTAGAGACAGACAGACACACACACTCAGAGACACACACACACACACACACACACACACACACACACACACACACACACAGAGCTGTGTCTACTAGTAGAACACCTACCCCCACCCCAGGCCAAGATTGCAGTGTCTGTGGTCGCACACTGGACAGGCTGAAGCGTGGGAGAAAAAGCGCAGTTAGAAGTGTGTGTGTGTGTGTGCAGTTAGAATGGCGGCCCCAATGTTACTCTGGACTGTGTGTTTCCATGTTGCTCAGAGGTGTGTGTGATGTGGACGGCTTGTTTGGATTCTGCTGTTACACTTTCAGAAATGAGACGTCCCTCGTCCAGGCAGGCTCACGGAAACAGGAAGTTGTGAGGTTGTTGCAAGGAGGGTGGAATTCCACTGTGTGTGTGTGTGTGTGTGTGTGTGTGTGCGTGCGCCAGGGCATCGGCTGGCCTATTTAATGCTGAGATGTGGTGTCTGAGTCGTGTGCCCCCTGTGTATGTGGTGTCTGTGGCGATGTGTGTGTGTACGTGGCGCTCCCTGTGTGTGTGTGTGTGTGTGTGTATGTACGTAGCGCTCCCTAGGTCTCTCACTCTGTTGTGTGTGTCTGTCTCTCTGTCTCTGTCTCTGTCTGTCTGTCTCTCTCTCTCTCTCTCTCTCTCTCTCTCTCTCTCTCTCTCTCTCTCTCTCTCTCTCTCTCTCTCTCTCTCTCTCTCTCTCTCTCTCTCTCTCTCTCTCTCTCTCTCTCTCTCTCTCTCTCTCTCTCTCTCTCTCAGCTTAACCTTCGTCTTCTGTGAGCTCTCCCCACTCTGCTATGCACTTATAAAACTATTTTTGTGCTCAGGGCTGAAAGGAACTCAACGCTGTGTGTGTACAAGAGACACACACAGAGAGAGAAGAGCTCACAGAAGACTAAGGTTAAGCTCAACCGCCCTGCTGGGGTGTGTGTTTATAGCGTAGCGCAGCATTCCTTTAACTGCTACTGGCCAACAATAGCCATTGTTCCTGAGTACCCCGTCCTGGTAGATCTGCCCCTCTGGTCTGTCGTTCTGATCTGTCCCTTCTGATCTGCCCCCTCTGATCTGTCGTTCTGGTCTGCCCCCTCTGGTCTGCCCCCTCTGGTCTGGCCCCTCTGGTCTGTTTTGGTCTGCCCCCTCTGGTCTGTTCTGCACACTCCAGCAGATGATGGAAGAATAGGGACTGAACGTGCTGTTGAGTGGGGACTGCCAGAAGCGCTATGGCTAGTGTTAGCGTGTGTGTGTGTGTGTGTGTGTGTGTGTGTGTGTGTGTGTGTGTGTGTGTGTCTATATATAGTCCAGGGGCCACATCCAGCGTGTTGGGGTGTGTGTGTGTGTGTGTGTGTGTCTATATATAGTCCAGGGGCCACATCCAGCGACCTCCTTTTGACTGGAGAGGGGTTGAGTGAAGCCACTTATTAAAAATAAATGACCGTCATTACGCTGTTAATCGCATGTTAGCTGTGGCGCATGAAATGGACACGAGGAACAGGCAGTCGTATCATCTGTCATTTCTCTGATGCATCTGATGTCTCATTTAGGGATGTAGGCTATGTGCTATGTGGAGTGTGTCTGATCTTTTGAAAAGTTCTCTGAAGTCATTTACCCTCGATGCCTCTGCGGGCTTGTTTCTGCTGTGTTTGATTTCGCAAACAGTATGGCGCTGAACACTCACTCGAGCGGTGTGTGTGTGTGTTACAGTAAACAGTACACTTACGTGAGCGCTCTGGGAAGGCCAATGTTTGTTTTCTTTTTTACATTTATTCCAAGCCTGATGTAGTCGATGTAAATATAGATCTATTTTTTTTGTGGCGGGGGGGGCTGACCTCCTGTGTTAGTAAAGGTCATTAATGCCATTAACACAGATTGCCTCCGCCCCCCACTGACAGCTGACCAACAGACTGTACTGCTATGGGATATCAGTTATAGATGGATAAGCTGTGTGGTCACTTTAGCCATGTGACTGCTTTAGCTTTATGACTTTGGCTGTGTGACTGATATGATCACTTTACTTACATGACTACTTAAAGATGGTATGTAGGGGAACAACTACCCATTTTTTGTATAAGTATATATACTTTTTTGATCCCATGAGGGAAATTTGGTCTCTGCATTTAACCCAATCGGTGAATTAGTGAAACACAAACAGCACACAGTGTACACACAGTGAGGTGAAGCACACACTAATCCCGGCGCAGTGAGCTGCCTGCTACAACAGCGGCGCTCGGGGAGCAGTGAGGGGTTAGGTGCCTTGCTTAAGGGCACTTCAGCCGCAGCCCACTGGTCGGGGCTCGATCCGGCAACCCTCAGGTTACAAGTCCAGAGTGCTAACCAGTGGGCCACGGCTGCTCAAAGGGGTGTGCAACAACAATATTGACATTTCCGTTTGGAAAAGTGCATCATGAGCCTGATAGCCACCTAGCTATCTGAATGGAATATGTTATGTTTCAATCGGCATATCATGTGCTTCATGGAAATGCTTAGCTGAATGAAAACATTATTGAAGACTCACCAACTCAATTCTTCAGAGGCAAAGAAGTCATCTTTATATACATGTTACAAGTCAGTGAGTAAGCTACAGCCAATGTTAAAGAGCTCTCTCACCAACCTGAGCTTATGATGAGGCACTGGGAAATTGAAAACTGAAGAAATTGACACTTCTTCTGGCCTCCCTTTGTTGAATTCATAATTTCCTTTTAAAAGTGTCTTATTTAATAGGAGATGGCAACAATGACAAGCCAGCTAGTGCCTCTTATCTACTTTTGCATACTCAAGATGCGTTATAGTGTGTAGTAACGTTCAAGGTAGAGCTGCATGGAAATTGAGAAGACCCAAAAAGTATCATCCTTGCATGTTTGATCAATAGCTCATTTTCAAAGGTTTTAATGCTCAATCAGAATAAAAACTATAGTTTGTGAAAAATATATTCTGAGTTGTTTGCGTTGAGTGTGAGATCCGGGGCTGCTAAGATAGCGTTAGAGCTAGATAAACTTGAACGTTACCTGAACGCCCCATCGCTTTGGCACCCCCCCATGGCGTAGTGCCCCTTTGCTGTGCTGTCCCTCCCTTTTTGCGCCACTGATGGTATGGGGAGGTTTTTAGCTTACAATGATTTAGAAATAGCAACAGAATGTGAAGGAATAACTGTTTGGATGTCCAGAGCACCTCTTGTGCTCTTGTGTTGTCCAGATATCCACCAAGTTAGCATGCTAACCAGCTGGCGCTGAGCAGCCTCTAGTAATACCATGTTGTACTACGTGGGGCCGCTGTTATTAAACACAATTCAAGTCAGTGGAAGAGTCCTGTGTGGCTACGTTCTAGACCACCTGAAGCCTACAGAATCGCCCATTGAAGCTTTATGACTACTTTAGCAATGTGACTCCTTTAGCGTTTGCGCTGCTCTGTGGTTGGAGCCTGTGCTGATCTGCATGACCTCAGGAGAGTGGCCACGCCTGACAGTCATGCTGCAGGGTCCATGACTCAAACACACACCTATGGGTCACAGGTGTGTGTGTGTGTGTGTGTGTCTGTGTCCTGGTGCTAAAAATGTGTTTCTGACCCAGACATAGCCACCTTCTGCATTTTATATGTGGCAACACGTCCTGTGGAAACTATAGAAACATTGCAAGTGTATGTGTGTTTGAGTGTATTTTTAGTTTGAAACAGTTTTGGCCATGCAATGAACTCTCCATAAGACCACCACAGTCGTATCCCACATCTTGTCTCATTATGATGTGTGTGTTTGGTGGGGAGAGGACCACCAACACCTGCAGCACACATATGTGAGGTGCAATATGTTTACGTGTCCATATGTGTGATGCAGGTGGGCGTTGGGAAGTGCAGTATGCGCACTGGCTAATTTAAGACATAATCTCAACTCTGAGCCAATCCCCCCTAACCACACACACACACACACACACACACACACACACACACACACACACACAGTGATTAATTGGTTTTATTCTAAGACTAATTCAATGTGTGAGTGTAGGGATTGAGCAGGCATTATGTTTGCTCAAAGGGTCCCTCCCTTCCCCCTCCCTTCATGAGTAGAGTCAGGTCTGTGTGTGTGAGAGAGTGTGTTGTTGTTGTGATATGTGTTGTTGTGATATGTGTTGTTGTGATATGTGTGTGAGTGTATGTTACAATGTGTCTTTACTCCTTCAGCGGAGTAGTTAACGTGTGTGTGTGTGTTTGTATTAAGTGGACCCAATCCCTCCAAATGAGCTTCATTAGGTTGGGGTGTGTGGCTGTGTATCCACGCGCCCCCTGCTGAGGGCCGTCCCAGATTAAGAGTCATGCACTGCCCCCGGGGCAGTAGCGGGGTGGGGGAGGGGTAGCAGAGGGCCACAGCTCGTTGCCCTTATTAATGAGCCCACACGTGGTCATTAATAATCCCCCCACTGGCCACTACATGGGGACATGGAGTCCTGTGGGGGGCAGGGTATCCTGTGGGGGACATGGAGTCCTGTGGGGGACATGGAGTCCTGTGGGGACATGGAGTCCTGTGGGGGGCAGGGTATCCTGTGGGGGACATGGAGTCCTGTGGGGGGCAGGGTATCCTGTGGGGGGCAGGGTATCCTGTGGGGGACATGGAGTCCTGTGGGGGGCAGGGTATCCTGTGGGGGACATGGAGTCCTGTGGGGGGCAGGGTATCCTGTGGGGGGCAGGGTATCCTGTGTTGGGACTGGGAAGGGCAGATGGGGCCACTACCGAGACACAGAAACCCTTTAGGGCCTGTCCAAACGACGCTGGTTTTTTTTAAACCTCTTTTTTTTTTTTTTTTTTTTTTTTTAGCGGTTAGGCCTTATGTCCACACGACCCTGGCATTTTAGGAGGCTGTACCCGATCTTTTAAACAGGGTTCCAAAGTGGTGTGTTTGTTTTGTTTTTTTTTAATCTCAACACAGCCCCACGCCTGCACCCAGCCACCACACTCGACTTGACACTCTGCTTGTCAGAATAAATCAAGCCATTTGTTTGGCATATTAAAAAGTAATACTTTTCCCCCCATCATGATTTCTGTGCACGCGGTATCAGCCTTTTGTGGCTAAGTTAGAAGCACACCATCAGCTTACTACATACTCTGACTAACACATGTTAATTTCTCCATTGTAACTTGCCCTATACCAGACCTAATGCAAAACGTAAAAACATTTCCCGTAGTCTGCTTATCTCATGCGACAGCTTTTGGAATGTTTGTCTCTTTGTCGCAAATTATTGTGAAGCCTCTGCACAGTCACGGCGCCATCAACTGGCCTGGCATATGCACTACAGCGCTTTCTGTTGGTTTCACCTCTTTGTGTGGACGTGACCTTTTTTTTTTTTTTTTTTTTTTTTTTTTTTTTTTTTTAAACCAGTGTCATTAAAGGTGTGAAACCGGTAAGAAAAAATATACCCAATGGTGTGTGTGTGTGCGTGCGTGAATGTGAGTGTTTCATGTATCCTTGGAACTGTAAAACTCATAATAGCCTGTTGAACTGCTTTGGATATCAGAAAATTAGATTCCTAATGAAACTTGATTTGTAAAAATGATGAAAATATAAAACATGTTTGTGTGTCCTCCTCAGGGACCCCAGTGAACCGCATCCCTATCATGGCAAAGCAAGTGCTGGACCTCTACAAGCTCTTCAAGTTGGTCACTGAGAAGGGAGGCCTGGTTGAGGTCATCAATAAGAAGATCTGGAGAGAGATCACCAAAGGCCTCAACCTACCTACCTCCATCACCAGTGCTGCCTTTACGCTCCGCACACAGTAAGAGACACACACACACACACACACACACACACACACACAGTCTTTGAGAGTGGGGAGGATTGGTTAGTAGTTCTCTAAATATGACATAGTGGTATGCATCTGTATGCATGTTTTCACGTTGAGGCTGAAGTACTTGTGGATATTGTTTATCTACTGTAATTTCCCAACTATTAGCCGCGGCTTATACATTGATTTTGCACAATTTCTTCAGCTAGGATGTTAATACACACAGGGGCAGTTAATATGGTATTAATGTGGTTTTGTTTCTTTTAACTTTAAAACACTGTCCTGCGGCTTATACACAGGAAATTACTGTAAATACTTTAATAAACAAGTGTTAAACTTCTCTGTCGCTCGTGCTCTCTTTCAGGTATATGAAGTGCTGTACGGTACCTTGCGAGTGTTAAACCTTTCTTTCTTTCTTTCTTTCTTTCTTTCTTTCTTTCTTTCTTTCTTTCTTTCTTTCTCTCACTGTCTCTCAGGTATATGAAGTACCTGTACCCTTACGAGTGTGAGAAGAAGGGTCTGAGTTCTCCAGGTGAGCTCCAGGCGGCCATCGACAGTAACCGGCGTGAGGGCCGCCGTCCCAGTTACAGCAACAGCCTGTACCGCTTCTCGCCGTCCCCCAGCGGAACCTCCCACATCCTCACCCCGCCCAAGGTCCACCTGCCCTCCTCCGCCCACAACGGCCTGCAGGAGAGCGGCAGCCCTGCCCTCAAGAAGGGCACAGGTACGACACACCTGAGACAGATGGTAGGGGTGATGGGCACAGGTATGACACACCTGAGACAGAGGGCAGGGATGACTGGCACAGATACGACGGGTACAGGCATTATTGCTAGTGCAGGGTTCGTGATGATGGGAACAGGTAGAACACACCTGAGACAAAAGGTAGGGATGAATAGGAAACAAATACTAGATCATACGGCGTCATATTTGGATGGTGGATTTGATGGTGTATGTCATACAGTGTCATGTTTGGATGGTGGATTTTGATGGTGGGTGGGAGGGGCTTAAAAATGTTTTAAAGGACAAGTTCGGTATTTTACACTATATAATTCTGGGATTATTTCTATTTTTTTATTTAATCAAATGTTCATACAAATTCACAAAGTTCTCATCAAGTGAGTGAAAGTTAGAATGGTGGTCATTTCAGATGTTTTTGTTTATGAAGTTCACTTCATAAAACTCTCCTAGTTTGAGAACTTTAAATTATTTGTAGGATATTGCTTGTTCACAACTTGAGCTGTGTATGCAAAGACAGAGTTCAGAGTTCACACATTGTAAATAAAATATACTTTTGGGACTCTCTTTGGGACTATTGGGACTAGTATTATTATCATTTGAGCTACATTTTACATGGCATGATGGCAATATAAACACAGCTAACAATGGTATTACAACAGTCCATTACATTTAATCATTGGCTACTGCAATGCAGTAGCCAATGATTAAATGTAATGGAATATTCAACTAAGGTAGACTGTTGTTCACAGCACTAAGCTATTTATGGACTGATCTACTCTCTGAGTCTCTGGCCCTCTCTTAGAGCCAGGCATAGTGAAGTGGCCCTCGGAAGAAAAAGTTTGGGGACCACTGGTGTAGAGTATGTGGAAATGGTACAGTATGTACAGTTGTGCTCTCTGGTGCCCCCTCCTGTCAGATTATGTCCTGGATGATTGTCATGTTCAGGGGTTTTAAACGAGATCAGCTTGTGACCGTGTTGACCAGAGCTTGGTATGCCGCATAGAGTAGAGTTATCTATAGGATTCTTTGTTCCTTTTTGATACTGGAAACTCTCTGGTGTCTATCTTGTGTTCAAATTATCTTTCTCTAACCTCGCTTTCTCATTCTCTCTCTCTCTCTCCCCCTCTCTCTCTCTGTCTTTCTCTTTCTCAGTGCCGGAGGAGGGTCCTGCGTCCATGTTGCCGGGGCGACTGCCCCTGGCGTTGGCGCTTGGTCACCAGCAGCAGCTGGCGCGTGCGGCGACCCTGGAGCAGCTGCGTGAGCGTCTTGAGACAGGCATGGGCATGGGGGCGGGCGCGCTGGATGGACAGGACCGCAGCATGGCACGGCTGGCCGAGGAGCAGCACCGACTCCTGCAGCAAGCCTTCCAGCACAACCTGCTGGCCATGGCCTCGCAGGTCAACCCTGCCGGGCTGCACCTTGGAGCACCAAAAGGTACCGAGAGACGCACGCACATACATACACATTCACATACACACACATGGTGTTGTTAAGCATGACGCACAAGCGGAGTGCCTAAAACCCCCCTTAGCTGTTCTAAAATCAGTGTAACCTACGGACTCAAGTGGCGTATTGCTTTTCTAAAACGGTTACTACATATATCTGGCAAGATTTCATAAAATAAAGGCACAGCAACGAGAAATGTAACAATGTATTCATAGATAATCATTCTTCCACCAAGAAATATATTTTCTCTATCAGAATAGTTGCCAAGCAACTTCGAGACACAGCTACTCTAATTTTTGTATCGAGATGTGGCAGTACAGTGATATAAAACGAAATGCGGTACAGCGGCATCAAATGCGATTCAGCCAATCATAATCAAGGACCGGAACTATCCGTTTTAGAAGTTGCATATTAATGCCACGTTCCAGTTTTCTCGTAAAACGACTCATGTTTGGGAATGATGTCACATCCGATGGGTGCAGCCATCTTGGTATTTCAAACTCCGGGTACTCTGGGTTCGAACAAGCTGAACTAGTCGGGATATAACTTCCTGCCAATTCCTGTGAGTAAGTAGCTTGAGAATAAAACTCAGTAACCGACTTGGGAGGACAAATGGAATGCAGCATAATGTTTCTAAAGGAGGCTAATGTAGCCTAACTGTACACACACCGCCGCCCCTGTCAAGGACTCATTTTACGTTCAATCATGTTCTATCTTAGTACTTTATTCTATTCGGTTGGTTGTTGGTCGCTGAACCGCGTCATAGCTCATTACCATAAAGTTGACTTTCTGCTTGATGCTCAAGTCGCTCAAGACGCCCAAAATGCAACGCCAGCGGATTTGCCGCTTCTGGCAGCTGAGAGAAGCCGGCTTCCATTGAAAATGACTTCCTGAATCTTTGCAAGCTCAAGTCGGCGGTGGTGTGTATGTACAGTAAGGGTGTTAATGTTTCTAAAGGATGCTAATGTAGCCAAAGGGCCAAACTAAATGCGGATACTTTGGTGATATGGTTGAGTTTGGGTGGAGTTTGATCTGGCTTAAAGAAGCTAATGTTGCTAAATGAGAATATTATGGTGATGTGGAGTTGGGGTGATGTTTGGTCACGCTAAACTAAAAGGATCTTTTTGCCTCCCAGCAGAGGACAAGCAAGACAAACAGAAGCAGGACATGTCTCTCAGCATCTCCTCCAATGGATCCACCAGCATCACTGTGTCTGTGGAAGTCAACGGAACTGTCTACACAGGTGTGTGTGTGTGTGAAAAAAAAAAAAATGCTGCAAACCATGGCGTGTTGGAGTTTATTACCCTGTGTGTGTGTGTGTGTGTGTGTGTGTGATGTAACCTGTCCTCTCCCTCTCTTCCCCTCTGCAGGGACGCTGTATGCCCAGAAGGTCTCTGGCGGGGTGCCCACCTGCTCCACAGCGACCCCTGCTGGCCAGAGTGGAAGTCCTAATGTGTCCTCCTCATCCAAAGGCCCCAGCTCAGCTGACCCCCCCAGCTGCACCTCCCCATAACCTCCCCATACCCCAACCCCCACACACACACACACACACACACACACACATTTTGCATCTCCAGTCTCTGGAGGGGTGAGATGACACCCCCACCCCACCCAACAGGCTCTCAGCAGCACCCTATGACCCCTACCCAACCAAATCCAGACGCCTATGACAAACACACACACACACACACGTCGCCTCAGGAAGGAGTCTCAAAGTGAATGTACTGAACTTTTTAAAAATGGAAAACAAACTGCAACACGATTACCTCATATTTTTAGCCCTCATACTGTTCAAGGAGAAGAATGTGTTACTTTACTAACGTGTGGATGTCGTAATACACATAAGCAGTCACACATGAATAAATATACACACACACACACACTCACACATTCACACATTTACATACACAAGCAATGCAATTATAGTAGTAGAGTAGATTGCTCTGCCAAACTACTGTAGTGTGTGTTGAAGTTTAAGTGTGTCACACACCTCAAACATACCTCACCTGGAGGAGTCCACACACACACACACACATACACATACCCACTTTATATGGAGGAGTCTACAGATGCACACACATCTACCTCAAGGAGTCTGCGCGCATGCACGCACACCTTACCTCATGGATCCTCCATGCACATACACACACACACCTTACCTCATAGAGTCTGCACACACACACCTCACCTCACCTCATAGTCTGCACACACACACACACACACACACACACACACCTTACCTCAGCTCATAGAGTCTGTATCCACTTCTCAGGTTGTCCTCAGGAACTGCAGACGAACTCTGGGAGAAATCTCAGCACATGACTCAGCTCACCTGACCTCACCTCACGCTGTGTTGTGTTGCGTTGGGTTATGTTGCACTGCGCTTATCTCAGCTGCCCACCAGAGGGCGCTGTGCTCTGTGAGCGGAGAGGTCCTCACTCTTCTCTCCCACAACCCACTGCAGCTGCATGTTACAATCAATGAACTTTGACCCCGGGAATGTGGCGTGTGTGTGTGTGTGTGTAAGCCGTGAAGTCGTGCGTGGCATCTCCCTTTTATCCTTATGTTTTTGTTTTCTTTTAATTTTGCTTGATCTTTCTAGCTTGATAAAATCCAGAACTATAATTTTGAGTTCGGTATAAGCAGTTTTGTATTTTATTTTACCAGTATTTAGGCCTTTTTTTCTCAAGGCAATTGATTGGTCCATATGATTGTTGATGGGATCTGATTGGTTGTCTCTTTAGTTGACCTGAAGATATTTGTGTAGCTATTACGCTTGAGACATGCCTGTTCAAGTGAACGTTGCTTTTCATCGGGTTCTTCATCTGTTAATCATAGAGAAGGCGTGAGACTATCATTCATAGGCTGTGGACATCATTAAAGTTGTACTCTGTGTGAAGACTGAGTGGCCCTTTAAATGGAGTCACACTTTCAACAGCAATATAAATATTATTATTATTATTTTAATACCGAACATAAAGTACCACGTTATGTTTTCCTTCTTTTTTGTAAAACTGTGTTGTTAAATTTCAGACCTCATTTTCCTTTCCATATTGGAAAGTTTGTCTCAGGAAGTTCAAATGGATATTTTACAGATGTATTGCAAAAAAAAAACCTTGAAACCTCATGTGGAAATGGAACAAACCTCAAACTTGACAATGCTACCTCATCATAAAAACCGTTGGCCTCAAACCGAACAGGTCGTCTTTCTTAAGTCAGTATTGTGAGTTTGTACCAGAAATACCTCAGACATGACTAGGAGGCGTTGGCGAGACTTAGCCATAGTACTGTGTGTATCTCACACCTCAGCTGGAGCTCCGATCGAGAAGGACTAGGGGCTCCTAGCGGACACGAAGACATGAAACGAAAGGAAACGAGAAACCTTCCGGAAAAACCTCAGACTTCAGCCCCAGAGGAACCTTGTGCGACATTCTCTGGGATCTGCGTAGGAGGCGTGGGGTGGGCGTCAGAAATGACGGCACAGCTGCAAACCAAAGACTGGCTCAGGACCGCTGGTCCCTCTCTGGTGTTTAGCACACTGTATTTACAAAGTGGAACTTTACCAGTGGAATTAAAGTCTGACGTGTTATTAAACAATGTGTCTGTGAGTCATCTTTATTTTCACACTCTGCTTATGACACACACACGTTGTAGAGAGCACTTCTATCAGGTGAAAGACAATGGAAGGCAACCTGCACACCTTGATAGAATGGGAGAGCAACCTGCACACCTTGATAGATTCTACTGCAGGTGCAGCTATTTCACAAAAACAACTGAAGAGAAAAGACAACACTGGAGCAAAACGAGAGTAAAGTTCCAATATTGTGCTTTCCTTTTCTCTTAAGGTCAAGGTGAGAGAGTAAAGTTGCATTAGTATGCTGATGTTGGTTAAGTCTTGAATGTAAATGATCTGGTCATGAGACGAAGGACCAATCAGATCTAGACTATATCTGCACTAATATGAGTGCCACCATAGTGGTCTACTACTGTGTAACATGCAGTTAATAACTTCTACACTACAACAGCCACAAGGAGATTCAAGATGCTCTCCTGCTGTGCCTATTATTCAGCAGTCGGCTAATATCAGGAAAAAACTCGACAAAAGGACAAAATGTTTCTACTACTTTTTGGATTTGCAGTTGGTTATGCCACTGTGCCCATGTGTCTCATGGTAGAGTCCAGTGAGCTTAATGAGAGTCTGCGCCTTTGGTCCCTGTGGCCGGGAGTGTGTCTGCAGGCTAATCTGGCCAGGCACAGCAGGAGAGCAGCATAAGATAATAGAACGGGAGGGAGGGAGGAACAGGAGAACAGTGGACAGCTCAACATTTTGCACTGAAATTCACTTGTGATGCATAATGGTAACCACCACTGAGCAAAACGTAAAAACACAAATGATGCCATGTTAAACACAGCGACTCAAAACTGATCACACTTGTTTCGAATGATGACATAATATACAACATAAGCTAGTTCAGAGTGTGAGCAGGTTGCTGAACAGTGCAGGTTCATATTCAAAATGGACAAACTATAAGTGAGGCATTCAGAGTACATTGTAGACTGCAATGTACTTCTCATTTACAGTACTGAAATGTCTTCTCCAGTATACAGTTTTTCACAATTGCTAACCTTCCATCCTTTTCTTAAAACTGTAAACACAAACCCCTATTCTCAATGCTTAATTTTTACTGGATTTACAGTAGGCTAAATATCGAATCCACTGAGTTATGGAATCTTTTTGCTTTGTTTTTCTTTTTAGATGCATAACGCAATTACTGTATTCTAAACAATAATGTCTCCTGGAACTATGAGCTGCCCTGAACACTGCGTTTTCCATTTTTTTATGACTGCTCAGCAATGTGTTCATTTTGACTGCTTTGTGAAGACAGTGTTTAGTTTTGAGCACAGGTACAACTGTTTTGAGGCCATTGTCCAGTTTTGCAGAGGTTTTTGTGAATGTAGTTTGAGACTATCTATCCCGTGACCCCATCACAAGCATAAAGTTGGTAAATTTCAATGTATCAGGTTGAAATTGATTTACATACATTTACATATTCAATACTTAATATTATGCCATTATTGATGAGTAGTTCAACCTATGTGTGATTGCAATGCTGGATCAGTGCTCACTCTGTTGTTGTGCTCTCATGTACTGCACTAAGGGGAACCCAGCTGTAGGGGGCAGTATTACCCTGAACTCTAGTAGTCCTCAGAACGTCTGCTGAAAGGTCCTGGTCTGTTACCAAACAGGATTAATTTCCAGCACTGGGAGAAATGGCAGGAGTATGTCAAGAATAACCACCAATAATCTAACAAAAACACACCTTTTATCTTTTTGCTGTTGTCCAGTGTACTGAATATACGGTATATAATACGGTAATAATAAGAATGTGTGTGTGTGTGTGTGCGTGTACATGCATGCATACAGTGTATACGTTTGTTTGTGTGTGTGTGTGTGTGTGTGCGTGTACATGCATGCATACAGTGTATACGTTTGTTTGTGTGTGTGTGTGTGTACATGCATGCATACAGTGTATACGTTTGTATGTGTGTGTGTGTGTGTGTGTACATGCATGCATACAGTGTATACGTTTGTTTGTGTGTGTGTGTGTGTGTGTGTGTGTGTGTACATGCATGCATACAGTGTATACGTTTGTGTGTGTGTGTGTGTGTGTGCGTGTACATGCATGCATACAGTGTATACGTTTGTTTGTGTGTGTGTGTGTGCGTGTACATGCATGCATACAGTGTATACGTTTGTTTGTGTGTGTGTGTGAGTGTGTGTGTAGATGCATGTGTATATGTTTGTGCATGTGTGTCTGTTTGTTAGTGTGTTTGTGTGTGTGTGTGTCTAGATAAGCTGTCTGTGGGGCAGTTCTTATCTGAGCAGTCTTATATCTGGGGTTGAATTGTAATGGCTGTGTGTGTGTGTGTGCGTGTGTAGAGGGATGGTGCAGATGTCATCCAACATCTGGGCAGGAAGTGACCATGTGATCTTCTGGATCCCTCCCTTATCTCGAGCCCCCCGCCCACACACACACACACACACACAAACACACGCCTCATATCCAGTCTTCTTTCTCCTCCCCTGCCACTTTCATTGTACGCTGTCCCTCTGCCAACACTCGAGATTACTCTCTAGGAACTACACACACACACACACACTCACGCTCTCTCTCTCACACACAGACACACACACACACACATACAGACACACACTGCTTGCCCAGTTCTAGTTCTGACCCGCAGACTGCGGTCCGGACCACCAGATGGACTATCAGGACGGAAGGGCCAACGCTCCGAGAGACGGATGTTTATCTTACATCATCATAATCATAAGCGGGATGGCAGTAAGTATTTATTCATATTAATATGTAGCTGTTGATTAATTTTCCTCCTGTAAATATTGTCCCATCGTGCGCATACATTAAGCGTTTTAGCCTCGCCATGTTGATCCTTGATATTTGTGAAGGTTAGAATTACGAACAGCATGAGATCCTTACACCAAACACACATCAGAGCACACACACATCACGGCACATACAAATCCCACCACACACATGACAGGACACACACACACTGATCAGAGATCACACTGATCCCAGCTCACACAGTTTCTCCTGCACTCATCCCTCTCCACCTTAGCAGGCTTGAAGCTGAGTGTGTGTGTGTGTGTGTGTGTGTGTGTGTGTGTGTGTGTGTGTGTGTGTGTGTGTGTGTGTGTGTGTGTGTGTGTGTGTGGAGTAGAGATATGGAGTGAGGACTCTTCTCCACCAGCGTGGGAGCCTTCTCGTCTGACAGAAGCAGCATGCGGTCAACGGCGGCAACTCAACTCCACGATAGACCACGTTCACGCGGTAGCAACTCAACTCCATGATAGGCCACATGCACACGTCAGTCGCAGGATGGATTAAGGCGTAAGGCAGGGGTGTCTGACGTACCCAAGTGGACGGATTGGCATCCAGGCCGAGGGGTTGCCATCCAGCTGAAGGGTTGGCATCCAGGTTGCGGGTGAGTGGATGTCCGCTGTCATGCCTGCTGAGGAAGAGGAGGACGAGCAGCCAATGTGGCAGTCGGTGGCACTGTTCTGCTGCAAGGGCATAATCGAGGGCATCATCGTGGTGCTCTTCCTCTGGCTCCTTGTACAGGTGCTCTTTACCAAAGAGCTGGAAGGTGAGTGTGGTTTGTGCTTGGTTATCCTATGTCCACTGTTCCTGTTGCTTATTATAAGTCTGGATGCAGTTGCTTACTGTAAGTCTCGGTCCGGGTGCAGTTGGGTGTCCTATTGAGCCAGATCCCTGTCATACTTCACTGTGCACTACCATCTCTGCTGCAACGCTTGCATGCATCCTGGTTTGTGTGTGTGTGTGTGCGTGTGTGTATGCGAGTGTGTATAGTGTGTGAAAGAGCGAGTTATCCTGATCCCTGGTGTGGTTGTGTTTGACTGTGCAATGTCCATGCCTCTCACTGCTGGTTGGTACGTTGAAGGGTTTGTCTTTCACCTCGTGCTCATATCTGAACCCTGTGGTCCTCATGCTCATACTGCATGTCTGAACCCATATAATGGCTCCGACGCCCATGCTGTGATAGATAGATAGATAGATAGATAGATAGATAGATAGATAGATACTTTATTGATCCCCAGGGGAAATTCAAGGTCTCAGTAGCATACAGACATCACACACACATTCACTAACAGCAGAAAAAAGTAATTAAAAGTATATAATATAAAAAACACATCTAAGCAATAAGGACAGTAGAAGATAAAGAATATACTAAATATGCTAAAATAGAAATTATACTAAATAACACTTAATCTAAATAAATTCTAAAAAACAGTATCCACATAGAGGGTGATTAATCAAGAGGCACTTGCAATGACTGAGGCAGGGACTGAGCCTGTGATTCTCTGTGCATAGTAAGGTAAGGTAAGGTGCTCTGTGTGAGTGAGTGTCATGGTGATGGTGCAAATGAGTAAGTCCAACAGTGCAAGAATAAAGTCTAGAGACCAGCATAAAATAAATATGGACATATCAGCGAGTAGGCAAGGTAATATAAAAAAAACTATAGAAAAAAACTATATCTATCTATCTATCTATCTATATATATATATATATATATATATATATATATATATATATATATATATATATATATAACTATATTAAGAAATTGGTGGTTTGTAGAGCCATGGCCCATCCTGACAGAGTAAGTTCTCACACTCCTGGTCATCTCGGTCATCTTGAGTTGTCCTGCACTTCTACACTAATCCTCCTTCCCAGATCTGACTCCTCTAGTGCTCATCTAGTGCTCCCTCCTGCTCTCTACTACTGTGCTGCTGCTACTATCGCCATAGCAAAACTGCAGAGAAAAAAATAAAATTTTGGTGGTGTGCAGTTTTTTAATTTTAAAAATTAAAAAAATTAAAAACTGCACACCACCATTGTCACTCAGTGGTGGAACAGTTTACCATGGAGTGGGCTTTATGTCCAAATGTTTCCTCCACATTACTGACCATTCGAACCAACGCTCAGAGCAGAGAGATCGGGAAGAGGCCATGATAGAGTAGTGTGCATGTTGTTTTTTAAGGTAACTGGAACTGACCTGTCGCTAAGCGCCACCCTTAGAACGCAGATGAGCCAATGACAGTCCAGCCTCAACAGACTCAGACATCAGCTCGATCAACTCCATAGGAAACAACATGGAGGAAGCATAACATTACAAATTAATGGTTATATATGGAGTTTATTTCCATAAATACCCGACAGATAACCATGGTCAAACGTACATGTTTTACTTTAAGGCAACTGGAATTGGATGTTGGGTGCTGATCCGAAGTGGATTGTGCTGTAGGATGTTGGGTACTGACCTGAAGTGGATTGTGCTGTAGGAGAGCTGAGCTAGAGGTTGATGTAACAGTGCTTGTAGATGAGACCCAGTGTGTCTGTGCTGGATTGTGTTAGTTTCTTAGAGATTACAGTTGAACAGGTGCTGCTGCTGTCGGGTTGTGAACCCTTGGCTCAGGTCAGGTCTGTGGATTAAGCCTTCTGTCCACCCTCTCTCCATCTCCCTCTCTCTTTCTCTCTCCATCCCCCTCTCTCTTTCTCTCTCTCCGTCCCTCTCCCCATCTCCCTCTCTCTTTTTCTCTCTCCCTCTCCCTCCATCTCTTTCTTTGCTCTCTCTCTCTGCTCTCCATCTATCTCTTTCTGCTCTCTCCCTCTCTCCATTTCTCTCTCTCTCTTCTCTCTCTAGTTCACCTGCAGGTTCTCCTGGGGGCGGGGCTTGCTGTGTTCTGCCTCTCCCTGCTGCTGGGCTGTTTCCTGTGCTTATGGCAGATGAGGTCACTTCCTGCCGAGAACAAAGAATCTCCAGCTCTCGTCACCGATTGCTCAACCACACCCTCCGCTGATGTCACTTCCTCTTCCCACTCTCCACCCATGAGGGTTCTGAATGAGGAGCCGGAGGAGGAGGAGGAGGAGGCGGGGCTTGATTACCCCTCTGCATTTGGAAGCTCCACCCCTTCTGATGATGACTTCTACATGTTGCCGTTAGCGACGCGGTCCCGAACAGACGCCCCCAAGTCGTACTTCCCCCTGCGCCGCCTCAGCTCCCCGACCCTGTCGGCCCCTCTGTACCGGCCCATGGACCGCCCTCGCGGCTCGTTGCCCTGCCTGCCCCACCTGCCCCGCCTCAGCTTCCTGTCCCGCACGCGGAGGGCTCTGGAGCGCCGCTGCACCGTGGCGGCCGACGCCTACCCCTACACCGAGCACAGCCGCCTCACCGGCCCTGCCCCTCCACCGCCCCCTACCTCCCAGGCTCCGCCCCTACTCTCAGCCACTTCCAGACTCAGTCGTCCCTCCCCAATTATGGCACCGCCTCCTCTGCAGCCCCCGCCCACAGACCCACCTCTTCCATAAGCTCCACCCATAATGTATATAGATCCACATCCTCCATAGATCCCGTCCCTAGACCCAGTGGAGACGGTGGTATGATGGGCGGGGCTAGGGGTGGAGCCTCCGGAGCTGTCTGTAGTCCCGCCCACTCCACAGGCCCCTCCTCCGCTCCGTGCTCCCCGTCACTGCAGTTCTCGCTCTGCTTCTCGGCGGCGCAGCGGACCGTCACGCTCACGTTGCTGGGCCTCAGTGGCGCCGCCTGCCGGCTGGGCACGGTGACTGTGCTGGCCCGGCTGCCCCCGGCGCGGCCACTCCCGGCAGAGGTGAGCGCGCGCCACCGCAGCCTGAGCCCCGAGCTGCACGGGCCCGACCTGGAGCTGGCCGTCTCCTCGCTGGAGGAGCTCCGCACGAGTGTGCTCAGGCTGGACGTCTTCTCCCAGGACCTGCCTGGACATACACACACACAGACACGCACACACACGCACACACTCGCCCCGCTGGGGCAGCTGGAGCTGGCCTGCAGCGAACTGGCCTGGGAGCCAGAGATGGCCCTTACCTGCACGAGACAACTTAGGCCCCTCAGAGGCAACACACAGGTATTACAGCAACACACAGGTACACACAGGTAACAATACACAGGTACCTCAGCAACACCCAGGTATTACAGCAACACACAGGTACACAGGTACACTCAGGCAACAACACACAGGTACTTCAGCGACACACAGCAACACACAGGTACTGTACCACAGCAACACATAGGTACCTAAGCAACACACCAGTATTACAGCAACACAAGTATTACAGCAACACACAGGTGTACACAGGTAACAACATACTGGTATAACAGCAACACACAAAGTATTACAGCAACACACAGGTATACACAGGTAACAACACAAAGGTGTAACACCAACACACAGGTAGTGCACCACAACACACTGGTGTAATAGCAACACACAGGTATCACAACAACACACGACTATTACAGCAGTGAGTGTGTGAGTGTGTGTGAATCTGCTGCTGTTTTGTGGTTGATTCAGTAATCCCTGACTTCCCGTCTCCATGGAAAAGTTGAACCTGAGCCTGACCCTTGACCTCTTTCCATCTCTTGCAGAGATGGTTTTCCCATGATGCCGTTGGGGGAGGGCAGACCCTGCCTCAGCTCTTCATCCTCATGCAGTACCAGTCTCTGCCTCACTGCCTCAAAGTCATGGTTCTAAAGGCAGAGAACCTCTCCACCGGCACAGGAACACAAGGTAGAGGGAAGGTGTTCTAAGCCTGTCCATTTCCTTCTCTCTTCTTTTCTTCTTCCTTTCTCATTCTCTCTCCCGTCATACCGGTCATCCTCTCTCCCTCTGGGTGTACGAAACGGCTCTATCCCCCATCATCCTCTCTCCCTCTGGGTGTACGAAAGGCCTCTGTCCCCCATCATCCACCTCTGGGATGTGAGGCGGCATCCCTCAGCCTTGGCATGTCATGCAGCACACACAGATTATCTTATTTGGAATGACCGATACTGATACTATACTGAAACAATAGACCTCTGAAGTTCACCTACAAAAAAATCCCAAAGCTCCCATCTTTGCCCATATAAGTAGATCCGGGTGTTAATTGAAGCTAACTACCCATGGCAAGTTGCATTGCAAGTTAGCTCTGGGGTAGCAAAAATCTAAGTTTGCCGTCTTAACGTACCTAAGATCACTGGAGCAACTGGAAGGCAGAGGACAAGAGTGTGTTGAGCAAAACGTCTGCATTTCAGGCGAGAGTTTAACAGGTGTGATAATTCGAAACCCCCATGTTTTTTTCCCATAGGAAAAACCGCAAGATACCGGATCTTAAAGATGGAAGCTTTTTTGTAGGCGAACTTCAGAGGTCTTTTTATTTGGAATGACCGATACTGATACTATACTAAAACCATTTATTTGGATACTATACTGAAACCATTTATTTGGAATGACCGATACTAAAACGAGTCCAAATGGTCCCCAATGGTCACTATAAAGGAGAGTTACAGAATTATACATTTACAAAACACCTGCTTTTTGTGGAGTATTGTGTATAGACTGATGAGACAAAAAAAATGAATTAATTTTTTTTAAGATGAGTCTGAAACATAACAAAATGTGGAAAACTTGAAAGGGTCTCAAAATGTTCCGGTTGCACTGTACATATACACACATTCAGGGCACACACACACACCCACGTGAGCTTGTGAGCCCAGGAACTCTTGAGTGAAAAGCCCCCAGTGGGGTTGGACTGATCCGTGATTTGTTGCCCAGGGACAGTGGGGGCGGGTAGGGGCTGGATGGAGTAAGCCCTCATGTTTGCTTTTAATGTGGGGGATTAAACGATTGTCTTACAGGATGCGCAAGGTCCGCAGCAGATCATCCCGTTTTTAATGACATTGTAGTTTAATCTCTCTCTTCTCTCCTCGCAATCCTTCAGACGCACCCGGCGCCTGAGCGCTGGTCTTACTACACTGCAGTCGGAGCCCCCGGTACCCCTAGCCTGCGGGTCTGGTTCTGCCAGGGCAATCCACACTACTGGTGAATGGGGCAGCGGTAGTGTAGTGGTTAAGGAGCTGGGCTAGCATGCAGTAACCTGAAAAGTTGTGGGTTCAATTCCCGGCTTCCACTGATGTGCCCTTGAGCAAGGCACTTAACCCCCGAGTTGCTCTGGGGACAATGTAACAATGTCTCTAATACAATTGACATGTGTAAGTCGCTTTGGAAAAAACTAAATTAATAAATGTATGTATGTAATTAATAAATTAAGACCACACGCCGAATGAATGACCTGTAGCCATGAAGTCTGTGGCTTTGATCAGTGTGCAGAACGGGAAAGATCAACGGCCGGATTACTTGAGGGCAGCTGTGTGATTTTGGTTGTGGCTTTGGTCAGCAGGTTATGTCTACAGCCAGACAGGATTTTAGCTCATGAGGATAAGAGTCTAATCTCCATCTCTGCCTGTTTCACTTCACTCCTGCTCTCTCTCTTCATCTCGCATTCTATCCCTCTCTCCCTCTGGTCCTCCATCCCTCTCTGTCTCTCTTTTCTTTTTTTGTTCTCTCCATCTCTCTTTACCCTTCTCTGTCTCTCACTGGTCTCTCCCTTTGACCATATCTATCTCTTTCTCTCTCACTCTCTCTTTTTCCTCTCTCTCTCTCTCTTTACCCCTATCTCTCTCTCCCTCTCTCTTCCCCTACCTCTCTCTCTCTCTCTCTCTCTGACTGTGTCTCCTCTGCATCTGTCCAGACCACCATGTGGTGGTGAATCTGCGACACGCAGGAGTGGTGATGTCTTCTCAAGCTACCCAGGGGGCCGCTGGGCAGACTACTGTCTGGAACTCTACCTTCCTGTTCGACCTGCCGCCCGGAGATGTCGCGCAGCTGCCACTGGTCCTGGAGTTCATTCTCATCAAGGTCGGAATCTCACTACGGTCTCTATGGCAACATTTCTCATATACCGCAGTCTCAGCACCTGTAGTGCTTAAGGTGTCAGTGTCAAACAGTCAGAGTAAACACATTCAAAATCAGTCAGATAAAGGTGATAAGCTGATCTTAGACAACCATTTGTGAAGTTGTAGTAAAGATGTAACGACTGAATTGTTTTATTTTTCTGGGCAGGGTTGCCTATATTCAACGAGCAATATCGTGGGACGCATTGTGATTGGCCAGGAGGCTGAGGAGGCGGGGCAAGCACACTGGAGAGACATGTGCAACATGAGCCAAGTGGAAGTTGCCCGATGGCATGTCATCCAATAAGAAGCGCTATAGGATGCATCTCATCAATCATCCAATAAGAAACTGAATGAAACTGTAAGTAGCAGTCCATAATGGAGAGTGTTCAGTGGAACCTGGAGCATCTTCTAAAGAGAACTAAAATTGTGTTCAGTGGAACCTGGCGCACCTTCTGAAGAGAACTAAAATTGTGTTCAGTGGAACCTGGAGCACCTTCTGAAGAGAACTAAAATTGTGTTCAGTGGAACCTGGAGTATTTTTGGAGGAAACCTAAAATTGTGTTCAATTAAACCTAGAGTACCTTCTCAAGAAAACCAGCATTATTATCAGTTGAATCTGAATATTTTCTGAAGAGAACTAAAATTGTGTTCAGTAGAAACTGGAGTACTTGCTGAAGGAACTGGTAAAAAATAAACTTTTCAATTGTTTATAGCTAAGGCTCTCACATGTACTGTAGACAGGTAAAACATATCTATTCTGATTATCTAGTATGTGTGTCTGCACTTGCATAGTTGACTGTGTGCGTGTTATTATTTGGATTGTATACATTTACATATTGTTTGTAATGTAGGGGATTCCTGATCATCAGTTATTTGGTTGTTTTAGTCTAACGTCTAAGTCATTTCCAGGTGTAAATTAATTTACTAGCGCAGCCACAATCTGTGAGCCTTTTCACCATGACCTCCTTTTAGTGAGGGAAAAAGAAAAAACTCTACAGAGAAATTATTATAGCTGTGCAGCCAGATGATATAAGCAAGGGTGAAGATCAGGCCTCCATGAAAAATAGGAATGAGCGTTTTGTTGTAGGCTACTCTGAACAGCAGGAAAAACTGTCTTTTAATGTCTATGGAAAACAATTAGTTGCTCTGGGCCCAGTAGAGTACCGAAGTGTGTCTGTTTCCATGACGGCAGTGTCATACCCTGGAAATCCAGAGTTCTCGCGAGACACTCTGGCAATGAGCAATGATGCACGTTACTTTTACCCCTTGCATACTGTGGAACCAATGAAATCGGCGGAGGAAACCCATGCTAAAACTAGATGTACCGCATAGCGGTACAAAATATGACCGCCGCTCAGTCCTGTACATCCGTTCCGCGAACATAAATCTCACTAATCAATTTGTATACATCTTCTACTCCACCCCCACTCTTGAAACTTTTGTGTATGCTTGTTTGGCATGCCTGTGTCTGTGTGTGTGCGGGCCGCACAGCAAGTAGCCTACTGGCGCTGCGAAGGTGAATAGATTTGTAGCACTAGCCAAAATTTGTAGCATTGTTATAAAACCTTTAAAATCTCAATCAGTTCATCACAGTTCCTCCATTGCAACTGGACTGATGAAAGGTCATGTACACCTGTAGGCTACATTGTATTTGGGGAAAGCCGAAAGTATCAGTTTTACATTTATTTTTTTATTTATTAACAAACAAAACAATCCCTGTCATTTCCATGCAGTTTTCAACAGCTATTAAGAAGAGAGGTCATGCCATGGATTTTTGTTAATGTTTCTTCTTCTACATATGCACGATTTTAGTCATCTTTAGTTCATATGATATTCAACTTTATTGTCAATGCACAAATTAAATACCAATAGTTTAAAACGAAATGCAGTTTTACATCTAACCAGTGGTACAAATAACTGACATGTCCAAAAGGGCCTTCATAAAATGCGTCGCTAGACTGTTCACATTTTAACGGGCCAAGTTGAGAGCTGCGTCCGTTATTGTTCGTGGGAAAAATACTGATTTCCACATTGCAACTACTGAATCCATGGTTCCATGGTCAGGGACCACCAGCAATGTCCTCACGGACTACAAGTGGGCCGCGGACCCCTGGTTGAAAACACCTGGCTTACAGTATCAAGCGGACTTAAGCTGCCACCTCTTGGCGAAAAGTTGTAATACATTTCACCCAGCTGCTTGAATCACAGAAAGCGCGAATGAAGTGGCCACTTCTAAATGGGACCCACTGTACAGTAGCTGAAGGTCTGTGGCTAAAGCAGCCATAATGAAAGTGTTATTATTGTTTGGATACTTCCCACACACACATGCTTTTTAATCGCATAGACTACAACTACCAAGCTGGAATCAAAGCACATCGATTCACCTCTCACACCCTAAACAGCACCTCGAACAAACAAAAAGCATCTCAGTCTCATAGCCATAGGCAAAACTGTATCGGACCGGTGTAATGTTGGTACTAAATCATCCATCGCAAAGAATGATTTTTGTAGACAGCCCTGCCCTGGATACATCTCTCAACGTGTGCTCTAAAACATTTGGTTTAAATGGAGATGTAGATCATCATGGGTGCGTTAATAAATCTACATTGCGGCGAGTTGACACAAATTATTCACTTTGACGACTTTAGTTTCAGTCCTAGTTACTTTACTTTGAACCATGCTCTTCCTTACTTGAATCACCTTTGGAAATAGAGGATTGAAGTAGCCTAATGGGTGTTTGTGAATAAACGTTAACTCAGACTTTGAGCAGAAATGTCCCAGCCCGGTGTTTAGGATGCATCATAGACAGGTTTGTGGCTAACTCACTTAGCTCCTGTTAGTAGCCTAGGTTATGGTCAGAAGAGAATGAGATGACAGTCGAAAGATACAATTAGTGCTGTTATCAATTTGCTTGGTAGCCTATAACCGCATTTATGGTTTTCTACAAATACATCAATAATCAAATTGGCCTCCATCACTCAACCAATGCTAACGGTAACATTATTTTACCTTCGTCCTAGGCTATTGATATAACTTGTATAAGATTAACGTAGCCTACCTGCAGTAAAAACCAAGCATGTCCGATAAACATTCTCAGATTTATTTTGGCTTCAATAAGAAATGGGAATTACATTTAATGTGGAAATCATCCTACCCTTATTAGACGTTCTCTGCGGTAAACTACAGTGTTGTCCTTGTAGGAAGCGTCAATAGACCAATTTCACAGTGTCCAGGTGTCCGGCCCCATTGATGTTAAAGATACCTTAATTGGCAGGGTAAAATGTCTTCCTGTTTCAGTCTTTCCTGTGGACTTTTCTTTTGCTGTCTATGGGACAGTGCTCTTCCACAGGAAGTTGATTTACACAGCGGCCCCATCTTGTGAAATGGGCTAATTGTCTTTCCAACCCACTTTAGATTAAGATACTAAAAAAACAACTCTTCACTTAGGAGTGCTGGTCGTCAAGGAGTGCTATTTCACTTTTTCTGCCAGGCAGGTGCACTTCGGCTCAAGGAAAAAGTCACTTTAAGATATGGCTAAACTCAACTTCAGTAGTGACTGTGGTTAAAGTCTTGCCAAAGATCCCAAAGGCACACTGCTTGATATAATTAAAAAGCCTTGAATGACTTTTAACGATGGCAAAAAGTTTTGCCCAAAAGAATCCTTTTGCCAAATATGTTTTCAAAATGCAATCCTACATTGCACTTTGAATATTAAATTGCAAAACAAATTGACAGTTAAATGATGAAGCTGAATATTGAAAATTGAAATGCAAAATGAATTGCCATTTGAATTTTGAGACTGAAGTACCATGGCAAAATGGAATGCAATTCAATCCATGTTTATTCTATTTTTTAACCAAAATTATTCAAATTGATTTTAGGATTGCATTGTCACTTTGCAGATTAAAATACAATTTGTTGGAAATTATTGCAAATTGCAATATTAAATTACATAATGAATTGGCAATTGCATGGTCCGTGTAACGCTTTGCAGTGCTATGTTCTATATGCAGAATTCACATGAAAAAAATATAAAAATAGGCTTAAAAATCCGTTATCCATTCTTTAGGACGGCACAGTAAATGGGTTATTGTTGCATATTTTGATTTTCAATTGAGCACAGTTACGGTTTTCTGTTCAGAAGTTAAAAATTGAAATGATGCGTAAATTTTTTAATTTTCCTTTTTTGAGCTTTAGGTTGGACTGAACCATGAGCACCGGGGGGAGAACACCATCTAGCTGGGCCAGGCTAGATGGTGGAAGAGAGCGCCGCCTGAAGTTGTGCGTGATTTTGACTCATTACTTTAGAGATTAATAACTAACACTTCGCCGATTTTTGGGAGATGGCACATTAAACATAACTTTCAGCCTATGTTGAACATATCTACAGTATATTTGAATACCATGGCCATGCCATACCATAGCAAATAATTTCGCAAAGCAGAATGCTTTCAAGCATCGACGTCAGTCTATACAGGCTAACCCAAGCACTGTTCGACACGGGACATTTTTGCTTATTTAACACTTTACGCTAGACTATCATTAGGCTAAACGAAGACACAACAGTGAGTATGCCTAATTTATCAGTTTATCCATTTCAACAGCAAATAGCCTACATTGCTATAGGCTACGGCTCAAGTCCATTGGTTGAGTTGAGTACAATTTTGAGGGAGTACTCATTACTTTACTCAAGTACATTTGAGAGGCAAATCTTGTACTCTTTACTCCACTACATTTCTATCCATAACCGTGAGTACCCGTTACTACTTCCAAAAAAAAAGGAAAAAAGAAAAATCTCGGAAACCCTCAATTTGTTGTTTCCCTTTCAAACGTGATTGGATTGTGAAGGCGCCACTGATTGGGACAGCCTATCAGCAATCACCTTCAGCTTTCCGCCAAAGTCAACTCCATGGCCATGGACGAAACAATGGATGAAGACGCAGCAGGTCCATCCCGGGAATGTGCCAACCTGTGGCCCCACCTCGCCAGACTATTTCATTTTTCTGAACAAGTTAATGATAGTTTTCGCTTCAAGTGTTTCAATTACAAAAATTTTATTTGAAATAAGTATTTTAAATACATTTATTGGAAATACTGCTAGGGTTGCCACGTGTGTCTGACAACAATCCTGTCTGACATTTTGACCATCCAATCGACCTTTTTGTTTGTAAGCAACGCGCCTTTCGCACATCTAACCCAAGATAAAAAGTCATTCTAAGCGACAATTGTATAGCTAAAATTAGTAAGAATGACAATTTCTAGTTATTTGTTTAGTTAATTGCTTTATTTAATAGCAGACCTTTATTATTTTGTTATATTTTGAACAGTTTTTAGTTGTGGACACCTGGGGGCAGTATTGAGAAAAAAGGGGGAATACATAATTAGGTTCTGCTTTTTTGCTTATGTGGAATAAACTTTCCTTTCTTTGTCTCTCCTTGTCCCACACACTCTCCGTCTCCACCTTACCATTTCTAATGAACCTCCACGGTCATTGCCCCCACCACCACCACCCATGTTATGCTCGTCATTTTTGTAGAGCCAATAAGACTGTGCATACGTTTATGGGCAATAGGCACGCTTCAATTTAACTGAAATACACATTTTAGCATCATGTACAAAAATCCGGGACATTCAGTGTCCAGGATTTTTATTTTTATTTTCCTGGACAGACCATGAAAATCCTGGACAATCAGGAAAATCCTGGACAGGTGGCAACCCTAAATACTGCCCATCCCTGGCAACATGGTAAAAAGATGAAAATGACTTGATTTTACTTCCAATTCATTTTACATTCTCCAAGGTATTAACATTAACATTTTTCATAACTCCATGTAGGACGTTTCTGTACATAAATGTAAGCACTGTGGCAGTAGTAATGCAATATTTAGAAAATGTAGGCTACTCTTGTTACTCAAGTACTTTTAAACAAGTACTTCAGTACTTTTACTTAAGTAGACATCTGACTGTTGTACTTTTACTTGTGTAAAATTTAGCAAAGGGTATCTGTACTTTTACTCAAGTAATGAAGCTGTGTACTCTGTCCGCCTCTGTTGGTAATGCTCATGTAGGTCCCCAAAGCCTCCCAGAACATGAACATTCTACACACGTAGGGCCACTCATAAGTGTCAGGATGCAGCAATGGAAGCACTCTGCATCTGAAGTTCTGATATCGAGATGACATTATCAATTGCTTGGCACCTTGATGCAAGCTGAACTGTGTTTGATAGCCCTCCATCTCTACATCCGCTGATAAAATGTGATCACCAACACACAGCCAATATGTATCAGGTCACCCCCCCCGCTTGTGGTTCACCCCAACAAAAACGGTAAAAAAGGCAAAAATCCAATATTAACTGAATTTTACTTTTGTTTCCAATCCAGTTTCTGTTTTTGTCTTTATCTTGCGTGACTAATGACACATTTAGAAAAAAGCAGCAATTATCTATTTGCTGACCAGTTAAAAAAATAGAAAATTGGATTATTGAACACATTTTTTATTTGGATCAGATGGATGGAGCAAATAGAACAAAGCACTGCAAAGCGTTACACGGACCTTGCATGTAATGTCTTTTTGATTCAGAATCTTGCAGAATTAAGCTACACATATGCTTCCATAATAGAGGGCCGAGTGTATGTTTTTATTAGCACTACTATTGTCTACACCAGATTCACAAATTATACTTTAAGCCCCCATCATTATTGAGCCTATGTAAAACATTTACATAAACAGGAACAGAAAGCCCTTAATCACGTCAGCCTACCCATGACATCGCTTATCAAAAAGGTTAGCCTACTGCATGAAAACAACAGCGTTGAACTTTTACAACACTATAGGCTAAGTTAAAAGATGGGTTACACAAGCTTGTCAAAAGTGCATGTGTTTGTCGTGTCGGGGGGTTCAGGAGTTTTTTGAAGATTGTGTGAGAATGACACAGATTGGGAGGGACAGAAATACTTTTAGCCTACAGAACAAGCAGCTGGCTCATGTGACGTGAACATTGGCTACCTTATGCATTATCTCTACACTTCCCAACATGGAGACATATCTCATGTTAACAATCAGAAAACGTAACATAGGATATTATTTGTGCGAATATGGGTTAGCACAAACTTAGCTTTTGGTGAACGGAGATGCAGATCACTAATTCATTTCTTTGCGCAACAGCCCATGTTCTGCATTCACTCCAGTGAGACAAGTGAAATAGGCCTACATGTTTTTAAAGCCGTTTCATTGCCAGTCTATTTGCTACGATATTTACCTGCTATGCCTTCTGTTTTCATGGACAGTTACAGGAATCCACGTCATTCGTTTATCGTTGCTTCAATCCAACCCACGTTATCTCCAGAGTTTGTAAATTTGTCAGTCAGTTTCAGCCTCTCCTGTAGCTCCTCTGGGATTTATTAAGTTTTGTTACATTTTGTTACACTTCAGAAGAGAAGACAAACTGCATCGATGTCATTGTAGAGCAGTGCAATGTGCTCAATTATGTAGGCTAGCTCCAGAGTAGGCTAATGACTGGCTGCCCTTAATCTGGACCACGGCCGTTTATTATTATTGATTCATTATCATTATTAGGAGGCCCCTCATTGGTCGAGGCCCCTGGGCTTCAGCCCAGTTAAGCCCCTGCATTAAGGCGCCAGTGCAGGTAGCCTACTCACCCAAAACAGTTTATCGTGTCCTCGACGAAGTTTACGGTTTAAAATGCTAGACGGGCTAGGCTATCCTTTTACTTTCGATTCCGGAGTAAAGATAACGCATTCACAAGCTCATCTAAAGTTGGACAGGTGGACATTCTATCTAGATGGTTAAAGTGGACATCTAACACACTGGATTATTATCATAATTTATAAGATTGGTTCCCACCCCATAAATCTTAAGAAGTTTAACACCGTCAAATAAACTGGCTTATAATAAATTAGCCTATCTAAAGTTACAATTTCAAACAAGTGTAGGCCCATCTGTAAATGGAATAGAAGATTTATATAATTGTAATTTATTTGCTTATTTGATAAGGAATGCTTATTAATTGACAGACACAATGTTGTAAGCTGAAGTTAGCTGTGTGCCAATTTCCATGCGTTGTCCAGCCAGTTCAGTTTTTCCCAATTGCTAAAACACATTTTTTGAAACTTTACCCTCTGACACTTCTTGCAAAACTGAACAATCGCCTCAAAACAGTTTTATCTGTGCTGCTCAAAACCAAACACTGTCTTTAGGTCATTCACAAAGCAGTCAAAAAAAGAAAACACTACTGAGTAATCATTACACACCACATAAAAAAAAAGGAAAACAGTGTTCAGGGAAGGGCATATAGCTCCAGGAGAAATGTTCTTTGTCTACAATACAGTAAATGCATTTTGTATCTTTAAAAAAACAAAACAAATCAAAAAAGGCATGGATCAGTGGATTCAACATTTACTGCAAATCCAGTAAAAATCATTGAGTACGAGGGAGTAAAGTATTGATGGGGTTTGTGTTTACAGTTTTGAGAAAAGGGTGGAAGGTTTAAAAGAAATTGGCTTAGCCATTGTACGGTATACTGGTAAAATAACGGTAAAAATACTAGAAAAGACACACATTTCAGTACTGTAAATGAGAAGTACATTACAGTTTATAGCCTAAACTGAACTCTAAATACTCTGATAGTTTCTGCCCATTGCTGATATGAACTATGCACTGTTCAGCAACCTGTTTGCACTCGGTTGTGTCACATCATTTGAAACAAGTGTGATCAATTTAGAGCTGTTGTGTTTACAATTTTACACTGTTTACAAACATTTTCAAAACTCTGTGTCTATTTTTCAAAACTATACACAAAACCCACAATTGCTCACACAAAATGCAAAATGCCTCAAATCTCCAGCAAAATGACACAACATTCAAAATGTCATAAACACATCTCTAATTCACCTCACATTATAAACACTTTTGTCATAATATGACAGTTTTACAGTATATAAATCATGTACTGTTGTTCAAAACCTAAAGCTCTTCTGTCTTCTATGTATATTTCCATACAAGAGTTAAAATCATCTACAGAGAGAAGTTGATATACATAGTAACCATGAAACCAAAATAATTTGGCCAAATAATTTGCTGTTGTGAATACATTATTGTATAGCCAACAAGAAAAAAGAAGCAAAATACAATGACCACCAGATGTACATGGAGTTTTAAAAAAGCTGATTTTGCCAAAGACAGAAATTACTGTATTTCCAAAGAAAAAGAAATTACTGACTATCAAATATTGCTTTTTCCAAAGGAAATATATTACTCTGTGTGTGTGTGTGTGTGTGTGTGTGTGTGTGTATGTGTGTGTATGTGTGTGTGTGTGTGTGTGTGTGTGTGTGGGGGGGGCAGTTGGGCAAGTATTCATAGTATAGTGTAGAACAGTATAATATAGTATATCGTAGTGTAGTATAGTGTAGTGTATATAGTGGTAAGGCAGCAGTAACTCTGAAACAGCCTATCCCACTGGCCTCTTGCTGATAAGATGACATTATGTGATAGATCTGTCTACGGATCAGGCCCCCCAAAAAGACAAGGACAAAGACAAGCTTCACATCACACATTTACTAGAGCTAGTGGACACACATGACGTCACATTGTTGCGCTACAGGTCGGGAACGGTATGTAGTAGGCTTGAGGTCAACCCTCTCGTCTTTCTCACAACGTCACACAGTTGTGACTGGGGCTCAAATCTAGCCTAAATATGTGTGTGTGTGTGCGTGTGTGCGTGTGTGTGTGTGTGTGTGTGTGAGTGAGAGTGTGTGTGTGCGTGCGTGTGTGTGTGTGTGTGTCGTGTGTTAACGTGTGTCATTCTCACACATATTAAGCATGCTGTGCTGCATGGTTTCCATCAAACTCCAAGTCCTGATTAGATGTATGCCACTGTGCCAGACCTGGGTTAGTATGCCAATGTGCTAGACCCAGGTTAGTGTCAGTTCAACATGCTGTTGAAACGGAGCTCATCACCTCTCTCAAACACCAAAAACAATTTAGTATTTAAAAAAAAAAAAAACTTGTCATTAAAAAAAACTTAAAAATTAAAAAAAAGTTATTAAGAAGATAGTCTCATTTGCTGATTAGTTACTTTTCCTCCATCAACTTCTTTTCATCCTCATCCTCCTCTTCCTCCTCTTGGGAGTCACACACACACACCTGTGTGGCCAGATACGCTCCGTCCTCGCCGTGGGAGTGTGTGTTTCTCTCTTGATCATGGCCATAGTCCTGATATGACAAAAGAATGGCTGCCGGGGTGTTGCCATGGTTTCGAATCTCTGCTGCTGGGACCTCACGGAACTTCACTGTGGCTACATCAGAATAATGACATCATCACACTCCAACTTTTTCACTTTCACTCTTAAACAGCTTTTTTTTTATCAGTTACAGCACATTTAAATTAAATTCAAGTAATTTGTCAGACACTTTCACCCGGAGCACATTATAAGAGTGACACAATGCAAGCTAACGGCTAAATCAAGAAGAAAACATTGAAGGCAAATAAGGGAAGTGTTTCACACGTGCTAGATAAGATGACTTGCAAACCAAGCAATCACAGAAGTAGATTCAAGTGTAGGTGAGATGGCAATCACACTGTCGTATTCACACATAAAGTCACACACACACACACACACACACCCAAGTGCAAGCCCCCAATCACAGACTCATTTGAACACATGTATAAGAGTGTGTTTGGATGCTCCTATATCATGCTATGATTTATTTCCTGATTGGACCCCATCCGGTCGGTCACCTCTGAGGAGGTTGTTGCGTTGGTGTTCTAGACCGCTGACACCCACACTCATCGCACTCACGGCGGACATCTGAGGAGGAGGACACACTGCCGGTCAGCTGCACACTCATCACACGCCACACACAAACACACACACACACTCATCACACGCCACACACACACACACACACACACACACACACACACACACTCATCACACGCCACACACACACACACACACACACACATCACACACCACACACACACACACACACACACACTCATCACACGCCACACACACACACACACACACACACACTCATCACACGCACACACACACACACACACACACACTCATCACACACACCACACACACACACACACACACACACTCATCACACACCACACACACACACACACACACACACACACACTCATCACACACCACACACACACACACACACACACACTCATCACACGCCACACACACACACACACACACACACACACACTCATCACCACACACACACACACACACACACACTCATCACACGCCACACACATACACACACACTCATCACACTCACGGCGGACACTCATCCCAACACAGTGTGTTTCATTCCAGGGGGTGAGTTACCCAGCAGTACACACAGTCTAAACACATGCCACACACACACTCTGGGATACACACACTCTAATCACACACCACACACACACACTAGGGTACACACACTCTAAACACACACTGCACACACACACACACACACACACACACCTAGGGTACACACTCTAAACACATGCTGCACACACACACACACACACTCTAGGGGACACACACTCTAAACACACGCCACGCACACACACACACACATACATACACACACACTCTCTCTAAACACACGCCGCGCACACACACACACACACACACACACTCTAATCCACTCCTGGGAACATACACACAGTGTCCTGGCAGCTACAGATTAGTGGTGTGGATGCAGCTCTATGTTTAACCCTCTCTTGTATGTGTGTGTGTGAGTGTGTGTGAGTGCACTCCAGCTGCTTCTCCAGGGAATGTCAGATGTGTATTATCCAGCTTTTGACCAGGTCCCCTCCTTGCTGTCCAGCTGCAAAGCCTCTTTTCAGAGTACAGTCCGGAGGATCTCACTGTCACACACACACACACACACACAGATGCACATACACACAGATGCACATACACACACACACACACACAGCCTAAGGGATATCACCGCTACATGACGATGATGATAGGACCACATCCTTATCTCCTACTCTCTTTACACACACACACACACACACACACACACACACACACACACACACACACACCATCATTCAGACTAGACTCTGACATACACATGAGTGTGTCTGATCTAGATTACCACAGATTAGAGGTCTGCACTCCATGTCCCCGACGCAAAAGAGTGTGGCGCTGACAACTTTTTTTTTTTGCTCTTTATGGGAGCTGGGCGGATGAGAGGTGCGCTCGCTGGTGCAGGACAAACCGATGATTCACTGCACTCCCGCAAATTAAATATGTGCGAAAATTAAATATGGAAATGATTAAAAGTACTGTTCATAACTATAGTTCAGCTGGATGTTCTGTTAGGCAGCATTAAAAAACGGGGTTTAAGCATAACTGACGGATAGCAGGCCTATAGCCTATATTGTCGTTTATGTGGGTTCAATTTGTTCCTGCTGCTCATTGTCAAAACTCAAAAATCGAAAGCATGACAAGAGGGCACCAGACTAGGCCTACTTCAGTTGTTAGCCTACATTCAGAACCAAGAAACTGACATCTGGATTCTTTCTCAGGTGTGTGTGTGTGTGCTCTTTCGCGGAGACAGAAAGAAAAGCTGAATAGGCTATCCCTCCTGCATGCGGGCTTTAGCGGGCGGGAGCGGGACATCATGTTACAGATGCGGGCGGGAGCGGGACATCATGTTACAGATGCGGGCGGGAGCGGGACTAAAAATGACACATTAATGCGGGAGCGGGCGGGAGCGGGACTGAAAAATCAGTCCCGCGCAGACCTCTACCACAGATAGGAGTGTGTTTAGTCACACACTAACTTGGCCACTGGTGGGTGTGTTAAATTGTTTGTATGAGTGGCATGTGTAATTGTGTATATAAATGCCATCTGTGGGTTAATGGATATGTCTGTGTGTGTGTGTGTGTGTGTGTGTGTTTGTGTGTGTACCTGTTCCTGAGGTCCCTCTCCTCCATACTGTCCAGTGTTTGAAGTCTGTGCTGCCCCCTGCTGGTCATCTGAGTCCTGGAGCAGCTCCCGCTCCAGCCTCTTCTCCAGCGCCCCCTGCAGGACACGTGGGGGAAGCACACCAGTGAGCACAGTGAAGTGTGACTGCTGCCTCAGGCCCCGTCCACACGGAGACGCTTTTTGGGTTAAACGCACCGGTTTTGCTTCGTCTTGGCCGATCGTCCAAACGAATCCTGTAAACGCACTGCCCGAAACCGCACTTTTTTGAAACCTAGTCCCAGGGTGGAAAAATCTGAAACCGTAGTCCTTGTGAGTTCGTTTGGACGGCGAAACCGCATACCTGCCTATTGATGATGTCATCACCACACCTCAGCTGCCCTGGACTTGACACTTATAGTATTGCCTAACAATACTAGTTTTCATACATGACATTACCTACGACAAAGTCCTTTTAGGCAAGTCCCTCCACTCGGCGGCCATTTGACAATGCTTTTTGGGCACTCGTCGGGCATCCATTTCGGCAGAAATGCGCGTGCGCAAGGCTTCACGACACCAATCTTGCTCCAGCGGCGAGATCACAACACATGATTGGCTCAATGTATTCACATGTCGACGTTTTGCCGAGGAAGGGGTGGGATATGTGTAGACAACGGCCATATTGGCGTGACAAACTAGCCCCATGCATTTCTATGGAGTATTTTTTGAGTGCTGTGTCTCCACATTAGAAAGTCTCTGCCTACGATTACACTCAGTAGGATAAATATCACAACTGGTGCTGCGCAGCGCCAATCATGACTCATTCTCATGACTTCATGAGAAGATCATTATCATGACTTGGTGGACTGAACAGTGTTTCGTGTGTTTTCTTGATGCATTTCTAGCTATCGTCGGTGACGCGAGAGAACTAGTCAGAAGTAATTAGGGAAGTGCGGTGTACGTTTAAATTAATTTGCGCGTAGTGCCGGTGTCATTCATTTATTTTACATGTCTTACAACATTAAATAAATGCATTCATAGTCTAGTGAAGTCAGATATGAGCATACAAAGACGCGTAACTCATGTTAAGCCTATGGTAGATGCGCACTAAATGCGAATGCGCGATTTGATGCAGGCAAAAGTATCGACTGTTACTAACAAAGGTATTATAGCAATATTATAAATCTGGCGACAGAATAGCCTAACTTGGGTAAACCTAGCGTTTAGTAGCCTATGCATTTGCGGTGATAGCCAATCAAGACTATCCTACAACCAAAGAAAGTTAAGGAAATTATTTGTCCCTGCGTTAGCCAAATAAAGGACATAAAATGAAGTTTATTAGTTTTACAGTTGACTACAGTTGGCAATTCACTATCAGTCCACACAAACAATTCTAGTTTCCTTGCACTAGCCATGTTCGTCCTAGCCTATTCTGTCTGTTTGTATAGCCTACAGCGCGCAAGCTTTGGCCAATTTCTGTAAGAGAAACAGTGCCACCTATAGGCCTAGGATATGAAGTAGTGTGTT